>NC_022018.1:37365200-37390272 GCF_000317375.1 Microtus ochrogaster
ACACACACCTTTAACCCCAACACTCTGAGGCAGAGGTAGGAGTATCTCTGTGAGTTCTTCGCCAGCCTGTTCTATATAGTGAGTTCTAGGCTACCTAGGGATATACAATAAGACTCTTTCTCAAAGGGCAAAACTCTGATATGTACAGAGTAAAACAGGAAATGTGACATAGCCACAAAGATTCTGAACAGAACTTCGGTAGCATAGAATATAGTTTTAAAAATAGACAAACAAAATGACATGAAATTAAAAAGGGTCTGCACAGAAGACATGACTATCAGTAGAGTAAGCAGCTCACCTATAGAATGGGAAAAAATTCTTTGCAAGCTCTACTTCAGTTAGAGGCTTAATATCCACAAGTAAAGAATTATGTATAAAAACTAAACACTAAAGCCTCCCAAAATACTAATCAACAAAAGGGTTAATGAGATGGAAAGTTATCCAAGGAAGAAAAGCAAATGACCAATAACTATTTTAAAAAGTGTTCAACATATTTAGCTATTAGTAAAATGAAAATTAAAGTACTTTGAGTTTCCATTTCATCCAGCCATAATTGCTATCATTAAAATGCAAAAGGCACGGCAGTGGTGACACACACCTTCAATCCCAGCATTTTGGAGGCAGAAGCGGGTAAATTCGAGTTCGTGGCCAGCCTGGCTACACAGAGAAATCCTGTCCCAAAAAACCTAATAGAATAAAATAATAATAAAGAAAAAAGAAAAAAAGAAGGAAGGAAAGAAAGGAGGAACAAATGGTGATGAGCAGTGGAGACAGCGATCCTTATTTACTGCGAGGGGAAGTGTAAACTAGCATAGCCGTTACAAAAACTAGCATGGAGGGCTCAGTTTAAAGGGACAGAATTATATATGGGTCAGTCTGCTTCATGTGTGTTCCTGGAGACTCTGGCACATTTTGGGTCCTGTGATGCAAAAGGAAGCAGGGCCGCTGCACACTTCTTTCCCCAGACAGTAGGAGCACCAGGTTGTTTCCTTACTACCTCTTCTTTGGGCTGTCCCTGGATTTTCTGTTCCCTACACAGCCTCCCTCTTTTGTATGTCTCCTCTCTGCTTGGGAATCACACTCTGGACATTGGTGAACAGGACACACTTCATTTTAGGTGAAGTCTGGCTACTCTGTCTTTAAGAGTACCCCAAAGCTACTGGTTCTGTGAAACTCTTTGTGGTCCACTTGAAAATTTTGGATTTGTGAGAGAGAAAATGTATTCCTTCTTACAATCCCTTCAAGACCCCCCCCTCCCCACTACCCTGTAGTTAAGGTCCTCCTGCTTCCTGTCTTCTGCTGGAAAATGGGGTCTCACAGTTTATATACCACAGTTATAACCAGAGCACCAAGGAGGCCCGATAACTGCTGGCAGTAGACACAGGGTCCTCAGTCAGGCTGGATAAATTATATAGTCTCTGAGGGCCTCAGGAAGAACATCCTTAGGTTAGCTGCTTTACTCAGTTTTGAGCCTACTTTGGTGTACACATGTGTATTATAGGGAAAACAGAACCCTCTTTAGAATGAAATCCAGTGCTGGAGGGATGGCTCATCAGTTGAGAGCACTGGCTGTTCTTTCAAAGGACCCAGGGTTTAATTCCCAGCATCCATCTAGTGGCTCATGGCCATTTAATTCCATTTCCAGGGGGATCTGACACCCTCTTCCGGCCTACTTGGACACCAGGCATGCACATTGTGCACAGACATAAAACACATGAGATAAAATAAAAATTAAAATGGAATCCATGTATTTAGAAACAAATCGAGACCTTACCATAGCTTAGCCTCTCCCTCACCCCAGAGTTTCTTGTTCCGTTGCCCCAACTTCCAGGGACTTCTACATTGCTCCTCCCTCTATGGTCTCCTCCTCGACATAAATGAAGAAAGTTGAGCTTTCAAAATATTTTAAAGTACTGACTGAGAGGGAAGGAGAAAAACACTGGCAGAAAGCACACTTGGGAGATGGAGCTTCAAGGACCAGCTCATGGATGAGCACCTGAAGCTCATCCCTGGGGTAGGTAGGCATCAGGTTGCCTGCTCCTCCAGCTCAGCCTCTACTAGGAATGCCCTCACCACACTTGAGAGACTAGGCAGACTGTGGTCACTCTGTTCTGGCAGCCACTGCTGTGCTTTGCTTCCAGGTTTGTGACCAGGGGCTATCTCGATGCCTCGGCTTGCATGTAAATCTTCTTTAGCATGGTCACAGCCTTGTTGCCTTTACCTTTTGCAAACAGGCCTGATATATGGTACAGAGCTAGGCCCTGGATGGGCTTGAGGACAGAGCCACTACTTGTCCTTTGCACTTGCCTTCCTGACTACCTTGCATTTCTACCTCGTTCTCTGAGTTCCTTGTTTACATTCTCTCTATTCTAGGAGGTAAAAATTCATGCTGGAATCAATCCCATCAATCCCTGAGAATCTTCTGTGTGGTGACAGGAGCTGGAGCCTTCTATACATTATTACTTTTACCCCAGTGTCCCAGGTCAGAGACTGAGCTCCCATGTACTGAGGCAGAGCAGAGCTGGGAACTAAGTGAAGGCTCAAGATAACCAAGGCTGTCTTTCTGTGACACTCTCCCAGGACCCCTTCATCGTCCCACCACTGGCATTTTCATGTCTGTATCCTATGTTCTGTGTCTCTGCATCAGCTAATTCTTCTAGATGTCTGTGACACTGGCTGTTGATGAGGAATGTGAGGCCTTGTTTTGTCACAGCTCATGAGTGGGGACAAGTGGTGGTATTAATACTCCACTGCTCTCTTCTGCCTTTGTCTGCCTCCCCAAAGTGACAGAGAGCTCAGGAGGGCAGTGTGGACAGTGAGTTTCTAGTGACTGCTGGTGTCTGGCTCCACCTCCTGTAGCAGCAGCTCTAGAAGTCACCAGACAGGTTTCTGGCACTCTGCAAGTGGGCACCTTCTTGGTCCCAAGCCTCCTTGCCTGGTGTCCAGGATCCCAAGTGCCTTGGGATCCCTACGCTCTCTGCTTTCCCAGCATTTCTTGAGCTGCCCTGACTGGCAGCCCTAGTTTTCTCACTGCTCCCTTTTTTCACTTATTCTCCAAGTTCACAGCTCTGCTCTGGGCTCTTGGAATGTCTTAAGGGGGCCACCTTTTTATCAATGGCTTCGGCTGTTACATTTCCTGGGAACCTCACCACCTTTACCTTCAGCCTTATTTCTCCCAGTGGCAGGCCTGCATTCTTTTCTTGCTTCTCGGCTGCATGACACCCCTAAGTCCTGACGTCTACAGAGGTTTTCATGTAGGATATAACCCCACTGCTCTCAGATGGCCCCTTATCTCCAGAAGCTTTAGTGTTGGAAATCTTTTTGTCACTTGTTTGCTGCTTTGTCATTGGCTGTAAACTCCGTGAAGCCACAGCTGTCCATGTTTTGTGTTCTCTATCCTCAGGCAGAGCTTTATGCACAGCAGGCATTTAACTGCAATTTGCTGACCTGATACAGGGATGACAGTATTAAGACTGATGACAGTACCTCTTCCATCTAAACACACTAGCTCTTATCCCTAATGCGTTGTTAACATTTATGTCCACACCCAACACCTAGACTTCAAACCATGGCCAACTTAGCTCTTCTTGTGCCTTGCTATAATCTTTTCTTAGCATTTGTTGCCCTCAGACTTTCCTTTCATGGTGGCCCAGGCCCTCAAGTGCTCACGCTGTAGCACTATATTCTCTTTCATCCCCACACCCCTGCTTGAGGGCCTGACTGTCTGAGACTTTGCCCATCTTGTAGTTTTTCTGAGTCCCCACTTAGGAACCTTGATTTCCTGGTAAATACAATCCAGACTCTTACCCTGATTTCAGAATTTCTGACAACTTGATCCCAACCTTCTTTACCAGTTTATTTTCAGTTCCTTTCACACCATATCCTGCATTCCTGATGAGATGGGTTAACCAGGATCTAGCACCTTCTGAGGACTCCAACCTCTATGCTTAGACACTCACTTGGAGTATTAATACCTGCTGCATTCCAGGTTCTAGGAGCTTGATACACCTAGCTAACAGTAGTGGGCAGTGTGGAGAGATTGGTTCAAACCAGAGTCTGTTGGTCTTAGCCTTTCTCAAATAGCCACTCTGCTGGATCCCTTGGGATGGAGAAGTTAGGTCTTCTGCCCCTCTTCTGGCTTAGCTGGGCAGGAGTTTAAGGAAGAATGTACTGAACTACTCTTAAGTAAATGTGACAAGAGCTAGTCAGGAAGCTGGGCAGATGGTAGAGGAAGATCAGTGTTCTACAAGAAACATTGAACAGGGAACTTCCTGAATGGCCAGTCCAGCAAGCACATGCTGTTAAAATGGGATAACAGGTGAGATGTAACCCCTCAACGGAACCTTTCACCTCCCAGAGCTCTTCATTTGTGTGTGCAACGCGGAAAATGGAAGAGATGATGGGAGATGCAGAGCAAGGGCCAGGACATTAGTGGAGTCAGCAATTCTCAGGTTCTGGAGAGACATGGGTTTCTAGATGTATGTGGAGACAGGAATTCAGGCAGTGTTCCATCCAAACTTTAGATAACAACAATCCAAAATAAAACTTCAAAAATAGTGTCCTCTGCAGGCTGAAAAGAACAGCGTCTTTGGCAGGCTGAAAGTTGAAAAGCATCAAGAACAATATTTTCAGATATACAGAGCAGGAAACATACCTGTCAACAACAATTCATTGTAATGAGATGCTAACGAGCAGTGACTGAACAGATAGCACAGTGTAGAGGAGGGAGCGTTCTGCAGGGGATGGGTGTCCTCCTTCTGGGCCAGGTCCTGATGGAGCCTGGAAACTTTCTTAGGCCAGGGTGGAGAGGGACACAGTGTCACTCTCCCGTCTACAGCTACTACCATGCCTCTGTCTTTCCAGGGACAACCTGATGCTATCATCTCCTAGAATATTGGGAGTCTATGTGTCCTTTCTACCGTTATAAGACAGGTGGTCTAAACAGCAGGGGATCCAGTGGTAGAAGCCCTCTGTCTTATTTATTATATAGTCGGAACTAGGTCTGTGCTTCCTAAATTGGGGAACCCCCACACAAATCATTTTCTCCTGGTTATGTGGCATTCAGTTCCATGTGCTGGGATGTGGTTTGTGGCACCCTCTTTTTCAAGATCTCCCACTGCAGTTCTTGGAAGCAACTTAAGCATTGCCATGTTCTCTGTGGCAGTCTAAAGGGCAGAAGGGCTATATGGAATTCCACATCTGGACATTTGACATTGACCTCACTGGGAAGGAACCTTCTTTTCCAGTGTCCTGCCATCTGAGCTGTCCACTTGGTACCATGGGAGGCTCTCAACTCTACAACAGTCACACAGCCTGTGTGAGAAGGACTAAGACAGCACAGTTCTGCCAGGCTCTTGTGCTCTGCTCTCACTGTAAGGCATAGCAGTGAACACATGGTAGGAATTAATAAGTAAGGTTTTCTATAAACAAGGAAAAGCATGGTTTCTCCCACCTCAATAAAACACATGGTGGTTTAGCCTAGAGAATTGTCAGATCTATTAAGTTTATAATATCCCAACTCATAAGTCAGTTAGCTAATTACAACTCGAAAATAATGGAATATAACTATGAACAATTTTAAATAAAATCCTTTTTGTTAAATAGCTGTGCTTTACTGGTCTCAATACAAAAGCCACTATGGTGGTCCTGGGCCTACAGGGTGTTGACTGGCTTTTCTGCTAGCTGCTGTGGAGGACTTACTGATAGTGAATCTGAACAGCAGCAAGTCTCCGACTCCTGCTGGAATCTGTACTGCTCTTTATTTCCTGACACAATGGCTGTGAATGCGACACTAAACAGAACCTGGGAGAAAGAGCAGCACGCGATTACTGTTAAGGAGAGCTCTGAAACCAAGAAAGTATAAATTTCTTATCTTGTACATTTCTTTCCTCAAATCCTCTTTGATTGTGAAGTTTCAAGATGCATGCAAACAGCTGCCATAGTCTGGGTTCCTGGGTGTGCCACATTAACCCCTTCTAGCCCTAGGGGCTCTGTTTTTTAGTAGTTTCGCTGTGTACTCAGGAAGTAAGCTTGGGGAACAAGAAGAAATGAACCTACTACTGTTGGAGGGTTCTAGAAAGCCTTGCTGTGACTCTCCTCGAAGTCCATTTCATGCCACACCAGAAACTCTTTTCAACATATGGGACAAGCTCATCAGGTCCATTGCTACCTATGGTTTGAGTCCAGGAGGTCTGAATGCCTAATAATTTCTTTAAAAAACACTTTTTTTTTATTAATTCTTTTTTGTTTGTTTTCTTCTTTCTTCTTCTTCTTTTCTTTTCTTTTCTTTTCTTTTTTTTTCTTGAGATAGGGTTTCTCTGCGCAACAGCCCTAGCTATACTGAAACTTGCTCTGGTCTTAAGCTCACAGAAGTCCGCCTGCCTCTGCCTCTGCCTCTGCCTCTCGAGTGCTGTGATAAAGGTGAGCACATTCCTTGTGTCATGTTATTCCTTGTGTCTTTCATATCATGTATCTCGGTCCCATTCATTTCCCTGTCCCTTCATATCTGCCCTCTGCCCTTGCAACCCCCCAAAGATAAAATAAAATTTAAGAGAAAAAAGGAAGAAAAAGAAGGGGGGAAATCTCATAATGGAATCTATAGTGTGACAGTGAATCATGCAGTAAGCCCCTTTGTCCATGTAGCTTTACTTATAAGTGCTCTTTGCAAAGAGTCATTGGTCTTGTTCAAGGCCTTTGGTTTCTGCTACACTATCAATCCTAGGCCCCCACTGGGTCTCCTCTTGGATATTCTGTTGTTGCTCTGTGTCATGGAGACCCTGAAGCTTTGGATCTGCAGGACTGGACCCTTCACATGCTCCAGAAGATCATAGATGGGGTGGATTTTGGGGTGGGTTAACTCATAACCCTGCTTCTGGGCCTGGGTGGTTGCAAGGTTCGACAGCCTGCCAGCTCTCCTCTATCCTCACTACCAGGGTAAGTTCTCCAGCATTGCTCCAACTTGCTCATCCCTTGTAGCAATGAGCAAGGGGCAGGACCATTTCTTCTGCTTTCATGCCTCAGGACTGGCTCTCCCACACCTAGAGCATCAGGGCCGGCTCTATTGTGTTGCCCATACCTCCACCAACAGGGTCCCTGTCTAATAATTTCTTAACTCTAAATTTAATATATCTTATGCATGCCAAGAGCATTAAAAGTGTGGGTCTAGCCCCTCAGAGGACATTCAATCTCAAGCTTTAGTTTTCCTAGTCACGTGCACATGTAACTTGGCTCCTGCAGAACCTAATCTATTTACTGTGCCTTGCAACAGAAGTGTGTCACTTAAGGTGTAAGCACACAGGTTCAAATGACCCTGCCCAAAGGCAGTTCCCTCGATTCTTTCAAAATGGTCTCATCTTTATTTCTGAAGAAACGTTTACTGAATCCTAATAAAAAATTTTACTGTGTTTCAAAGATGTCTCCCAGATTTCATGTTCACAGTGGCCTTGTTACAAAGTTTAACATGTCTTGTTCCTTCATATGGGTGTTTGGTGCTGAGGTCACAGAGTTTTCCACTTGACAGAGCACTCTGAAAGCAGAAGACTGGAACTTTAGAGCATGTCTCCTGGATGGAGGATTCTTCCCTTTCTGAAAGTAACTTTCTGAGTGACCACACATCTGGCCAACTGTGGGTAATTCAAAGGTTCTGTGGGCCTCATTTGCTTCATCTGGAAAGTGACAAAAATGAATTTAATACCCGGGGCCCCTCCTAGAAATGCTCACCTGAGATGAGATCTCTTCCTCCTCATCTGTCTCTGGAGCCTGCTCGAATAATGTTAGCAACTGCTGAACGACACACACTGGCAACTGCTGAACGCAGCTACTCTGCACAGAGCTCCATCAGACCTCCCTTGACCAGTATGTGTGTGTGTGTGTGTGTGTGTGTGTGTGTGTGTGTGTGTGTGTGTGTGTGAAGAGAACAGCCAGGAGTTATATGCTAATTAATTTATTTAAAAGAGTGCCATATCAGGTGCCCCATTAAAGCACTACCCATTTAAGGCCAGGGCATGTGCCATGCATGCCACAGTCCATTGGTGACCACGCAGCACTAGCAATGCTCCAAGATTTTCCTGCCAGTTTTCCTTCCAAGTTGATCAGCAAGCACACAAGAAAACCCTCTTTTTTATTGTCTCTTGATAAAAAGTTTTGAAAAACAATGGCTGTTCTGAGTAGATGAAACCACAAATGAATGAATGAATGAACTGGAGTAATTCCAGCAATGCTGCATAGCCTGGGGGAGTCAGGGCTAGTTCTTTGAGGAAGACTGCTGGTGGGTTTTGAACCCTTCACGAAAAGAAAATGAGGCTTGGCATTTAGCAAGTATACCATCTTCCTTTAAGCACAAATCTGTTCTTGTTTCTGTGTTGCAGTGTTGGGGATCCAACCCAGTATCTTAGGCATACTAGGTAATTCTACCACTGAACTTGACTGCTAGCCCTCTACATGATGACAGTTCTTGGCCTTCATGAGTACAGTGTCACATAGAGGTCCAGGCAGATCGAATATGTTGGACAGTTGCTGCAATAGGGCAAATACTACATTTTTTTAAAACACGGCCAAAGATAGTGCTAGACTTACAACAGGACTTCAAAAACACATGTAAGAGACAAATATGAATGGAAAGTCATCAAGTGTTTATAGGTCAAAAGGCTTACTACTGTTGGAAGCAGGAGGAGCACCACTTTAGGTGATCGATGGATTCAGCACAGCCCTATCCAAAACCCTGGAAGTAAACAGAATTTACCCAATTTTATGTGGAATCCCAAAGGAATCCACAAAATAGTCTTAAAGAAATAGAGCAAAGTTGAAGGCCTCAAACATGCTGATTTTAAAACTTATTTCAATGACAAAGCAATAGAAACAGAGCAGCACTGGCAGAAAGACATGAACATGCATGGATGGAATAGAAATCCTGGTGAATCCTCACAAATGGAGCCACTGATTTACATCAGGGTGCAAGGCCACTTAGGGGAGAAAGGTCAGCATTTCTAACAAATGGTGCTGGGATATCTATCCGCAAAAGAATGAGGTGGAACACTTACATTACACCAGATATAAAGTCAAAGTGGATCAAAGATCTGAACACAAGACCTCAAATTAAAAAAAAAACAAACTTTAAGTAATCGGGACAAGGAAGCTTCATAAAAAATCTTAGCAATGATTTCGTAGATATACCTTTAAGTGTCTTGACAACAAAAGTTAATACTTATTGTGAACTATGTCAGAACAGCCAATAGAATGAAACGAGCAACTCAGAGAATGAAAGAATGTTGCAGGATATTTGTGCACTGTGTGAAGATGTGTTGCAGTGATTGGTTTAATAAAGAGTTGAATGACCAATAGTGAGGAAAAGAAAGAATAGGTAGGACTTCCAGGCACAGATAGGAACTCTGGGAAGAAAAGAGGCGGATTCTACAGAGAGACTCAGAGCAAGACAGACGTATAGTATGGAGGAGAGGTAACGAGCCACATAGCAGAACACAGATTAATACAAACGGGTTAATTTAAATTTTAAGAGCTAAGTGAGAACAAGCATAAGCTAAGGCTAAGCTTTCATAATTAATAAAGTCTCCAAGTCATTATTTGAGAGCTGGTGGGCCAAAGGAAGTCCGACTACAGAAGACAATCTTTGAAAATGATATCCTCACTACATTAAAGATCCCTACAATTTGAGGACAGCACAGAACAACCAAATTAAAATTAAGGCAAAGGCCTTAAATATGCATTTCTCTAAAGACATGCAGAAGGACAATGGCAGGGAAACACATTCAATATTGATACTCATTAGGGAAAACCAAATAATTTCCCTACTTATTAGGGAAAATATTTTTCCTATAAACAGTGAGATGCCATTTTATAAATGATAGGACAGCTACTATCAAAACAACAATCAGCAAGAGCTGGCAATGATATGGAAGAATGATAACCTTTGTGCTGCTGTTGGGAATAGAAGTTGTACAATCACTATGCACAACAGTGTGGCGGTTCTTCAAGAAATGAAATATGTATATATGTGTGTATACATATATGCAAACATACACACACATATATGTATATATATATATATATATATATATATATATATATATAATCTAGTAACTCCAGTTTTGCATTGATAACTTAAAGAATTAAAAGCATAGTCCAAAGGAGACATTTGAAACCATTATTTATAGTCATATAAATATTCATACTTACAACAGTTTTATTCAAATAGTCTGAATATATATACACAATAGAACAAAAGCAGATTTAAAATGATAAAGGTTCCGATACAGGTTACTGGAATGAATTTTGGGAAAGTTATATTAAATGGGATAAGCCAGTCACAAATGAACTCACACTCATGACTCCACTGGTATGATATTCCTAGAATACCCAGATTTATCGAGACAGACTAGAATGTGTGGGGGTTTTCAGAGGCTTGAGATGAGAGGACAAGGAGTTAGGGTTTTATGGTTACATAGTTTCACTTCTGTAAGATGGGAAGAGCTCTGTGGAAAGATGGTACTGATGGCTGAAAAATAGTGATAATGTGCTTCAGGTCACTGACCTGTGCACTTAAAGTGAAAATGATGAATTTTATATTAGTACACTTTCTCCCATTAGTATTTAGCACAATGACAGTTATATCAAGGGAATTCAATACACTAAATTTTAAAAAGTCAAGTATAGAAAGGAACACTTGGATTCTGGCTGTTTAAAATTATTTCTTTTATTTTTAATCATGTGTGTGTGTGCATGGGGGAAGGGGGTGAATGTGCCTATGAGTGTAGGCATCTGCAAAGACCAGAAGAGAGCAGCAACTCCCTTGGAGCTGTAGTTGAATGTGGTTGTGAGCTACCTGTTCTGGACGCTAGACATAGGTCCTCTGTAAGAGCAGTATATACTCTTAATTAGATCTTTCTCTAGCCCCCTGACCTTTTTTCCCCCTTAACTTTCTAAGGTTACTCATATGCATATATCCCCCCTTGTTATTGATTTTATTGAGGTATACATTTTTCTCTGCTGCCTGCCCTTCCTCTTCCCTCCCCTTTAACCCTCTTCCATGGTCCCCATGCTCCCAATTTACTCAGGAGATCTTGTCTTTTTCTACTCCCCATGTAGATTAGATCTATTTATGTCTCTCTTAGGGTCCTCACTGCTGTCTAGGTTTTCTGGGATTGTGAATCATAGGCTGGTTTTCTTTGCTTTATGTTTAAAAACCACTTATGATTGAGTACATATGATAATTGTCTTTCTGTGTCTGGGTTACTTTACTCAATATAATGTTTTCTAGATCCATCCATTTGCCGACAGATTTCTCAGAAAATTAGAAAACAACCTTCCTCAAGACCCAGAAATATCATCTTTGGGTGTATACCCAAAGGATGCTCAATTGTACCATAAGGACATATGCTTAACTATGTTCATAGCAGCATTGTTTCTCATAGCAAAAACCTGGAAACAACCTAAATGCCCCTTGACGGAAGAATGAATAAGGAAAATGTGGTATATTTACACAACAGAGTATTACACAGCAGAAAAAATACCTCCCTTTTAACCAAAAAAGTAAAAAAAATAAAACAACCCAGCCTTATTTATGTAAAATATTTACATTATTTTTGATATAAGTTGAAATGATATAATTATATTTAAAAAATTTCATTTTGTATATGGCATTTTGCCTGCATGTATGTCTATATACCCACTTGTAAGCCTGGCGCCCATAGACATGAGAAGATGGGATCAGATTACCCGGGATTGGAGTGACACACAGTTGTCTGCTACCATGTGGGAGTGCTGTGAACTGAACCCAGGATTTTTTGGAAGAGCAGTCAGTGTTCTCCACCACTAAGCCATCTTTTCAGCTCTGAAATCCTATAATATTATTTTTGTGTGTGTAAAACAAGAAAGAGGAACATTATGATCTCTGTATACACTCCCAGATAGAACAAGCCAGTTTTTGATATATCCATGGTTTATCATGTATATTAATGATAATGTTTTCAGAGGCAGAGTTACATATTCATGCCATGTTCATTGCACTCTCATATTATAGACAGAAAAACTAAGAGACAGAGGTTACTTGACCAAAGTTGCATAGATGGTAGGTAGTGGGGAAGGCTGGATCCAGGTCACTTTTAGCACAATGTCTTCCAAGATACTGTACATTGAATCTCACCTTTTTTTATTTGTTACTGTAATTAATAAAATTATTCTCAAGACTATTTGACTACTTTTAGGTGAGGTTAAATAAAATCTTCTGTAGCAGAGAAGTTTGTGGTTTCATGGCATTGTTGCTTCACATCTCTAGCAACTTAGTTTTGCTCTTGAGCCTTGGCTTGGAGGTAAGTGCCAAGACAAAAAAATAACATTTCAATAGCAAAATAACTGTACAAGTGCACAATTCAGAAGAGTTGTGGGTGCTAGAATTAGTTATTATCTCGGGTGCTAAATTATACCTTAACTCTTTCTTCACCTAATTAATTCCTTATAAAAATGTTTAAAGTATCACTATTTTCTTTTACTTTATTCCCCATTCATATTTAATACCACAAATCACAAACTCGGTCTCAAAAGGATACCACTTGCAAACAGTGAGTCATTGCAGGTGCCAAGGAAGGGACGATTTTACCTTTGGAAGTGCAAGTTCACTCTTCCAGATCTAGATTGGGTTCCTGGATGCACAATGGATAAATGAGATTCTATGAGCAAGAGGACTGGATGTGCACCATGCACACTGCTGGAGAAGGGCTCCAGAGGCCCTCATGGAAGCCATCTTTACAGTGACTTACTTCTAGGAGCCACAAGGAGAGAGTGAGTGTGACTTTCCACTGCCTCATGCTAGCAGCCTCTGTGTGTGTGTGTGTGTGTGTGTGTGTGTGTGTGTGTGTGTGTGTAGGAGTGGGATAGCAAGCACAGGTGCAGCATTTCCCATAGCCCCAGCCCCCCTCCTGCTGCAGAGGGGGCCCTCAGTGAGGGAATTCCTAAGAAGGGTTGCTTCCAACAGGATGGATGTCAGTTACCCGGGAGTCTGGTTCTTCTGAGTGATTCATGGCGTCTGACTAGGAAGCACTCATAGAGATCTTTGAAGCCCCTGGATTTCTGATGAGCATGAAGCCCAGCATACTGGGTCTCAACGGTATAGCTGAGTAACTGCTTCATGGATGTTTCCCAGCACTGGGAGCAAGAAGGATATAGTGCAGGTGTGTGTGTGTGTGCTCGCACGCAGACAGCCTATTAGTTTCAGCACTGAGTGTGGGGCTTATACACTTAGGCAGG
This sequence comes from Microtus ochrogaster, assembly GCF_000317375.1. Lineage (NCBI taxonomy): Eukaryota > Metazoa > Chordata > Mammalia > Rodentia > Cricetidae > Microtus > Microtus ochrogaster. Next base: position 37,378,458 of record NC_022018.1, read on the forward strand.
TGCTGAAATGAGAAGTTGAGCTGTGGACAAGTATGGCTGGTAGACTCTGCATGACAGTTACCTCAGGGATCATAAAAACCAGATGAGCTAGTAGATAACTGCTATATAGCAACTTACGCCACAATAAAGATGTCAGACTTCTCTATTATTTTATAACATTGACTAGCTTAGGAATGCTTTCAAGCAGGACACTGATACCCTCCGCTGTTAAAAACAGACCTAGGCATTTATTAACTGGTATTCACACGGCTTTTTCACTGCCCAGGTTTGTGAAGCGAGACCAGATTTCCTGTCCTCAGAATTCCTTCAGCACATGGTGGAGGGAGGCGGGGCATTTCCATCCCAAATGACAGCCAGGGCAGGCTGCACTCACGCATTCCTACCCCTCCCTCTGTCTTTCTCCTGGGAGAGTTAAGAAAAATTCTTGTCCATTAATTTTATTCATTATGTCTAAAGAAAAAAAAATCCCTGTAACAAAAGGAATTCTAGACCCTTCCCCCAATCACTAACACCTTCCCTCATTTTTCAGTTAGTGGTGAATCCTGGGGACAGCAGACTTCAAAAGACTGTGTCTCTCCTCAGCCCTGCCTCACCCTTGCTGGGGCCAGCAATTTTAGAGCATTCTCATGGAATGACTCAGGGTGGAGACTTTGAGGAGTGTGTGTGTGTGTGTGTGGATGAATTTCAGAATGATTATCTAGAAAACGTGCCCCTGAATGCTAAAAGGAAAGACTCTGGGGGTTACTGCCTCTCTTTCGTTTGTATAGTTCACCATGAACTAACTTTGTACAGACTATGTTCTTTCAGGATGAAAGTACATACGGTGCTATTTCCACGTAGGGGTTTGAGTAAAATGCAGATTTTTATCTGGCAGTTGCTTCTTTAATGACACTGTTTCCAAGCTGAAACTGCCATTTGTCAAGTCACATATCACTGAAGCTCAGAGTCCCACCAACCACTGGCCATTGAGCCCTGCCTCTGCCCAGCAGAGGCCAGACACACAGGTGCCTGCACATAGGGGAGACAGGGCATATGCATCATAGGACAGGTGGATGGCGATCGTCCTTCAATCTAACACTTCACCCGTTCATGTTATAATACTCATCCAACATGACAACAACTAAGCACGAATAACAAAACAGCAACTTCTTTAAAAAATTTTAAGGGTTGGGGATATACTAGAGTGGTTGAATATGCTTTTGGCACGAATGAAGCTAGGTTCAACTCTTATCACCACATACAAACACAAAGGCAAAACACAAATGCTTGAATTTATGTAGCTCAGCTTTCCTCTCAGATATGAGGCACTGAGGCACCAGGCTTAAAGCATCTTGAGGCATGATCTTCTGCTTGCACAAGTTGTCACTAACTGAGCTATTGGTTAAAAACACCCAGGGAAAAGGAAGATACAGGTTTGCTTAGAGAAGAGGTCCCCAGGCAGAGGCGATGGGCTAGCTTTGGGTAGGCAAATGCAGACAGTACATGCAGGTATGTTTTAGTTTAATAGAAAACCCAAACAACTTCTAAAAACATCCTTCTGAGGGTGTGAAGGGCCACCTGGTGAGCTAATAAGGAGTTCCTCACTCCTAAAGCGCATATCTGACCCTGGTTGCAGAGATGTGTGAGCATCCTGTGTCAGTGGAGGAGGCTGGGAATGCTCTCAGCTCAGTTGGAATAGAAAAGTCCTTCAGTGGGAACCTTAGTATTTTCTGCTTTCTCCCCAATTCCACTGTTGCCTGTTTTATATATCATAGAGTTCATAATTCAATCATGCAATTTAATGTTCTTTAGTAACCTTTTTTGCAACTATCCCTTTGTAAATTAATTTTAGGATATTTATCCTCGTAGGATTATTAGCAAGTTAATTTTAGAGCATCCACCCCAATAAGATTCTTGAGCAAAGTTTTCTTTTTAACTAAAATGTATTTCTTGGGCCATGGCTTTCTTGTGAGGAGTCAAAACATGAGCATCACACTTTGATGTTCCTTTCCATTGCAGCCAGGCTTTGAACATGAATTATGTGTTTAACTAGATGTACAACTACATGTTGTAGCCATGAACTATATTCAGTGTTCCTGCCGAGACAGAGTAGGGGGCAACGGGTGGATACAGAGCAAGAAAGTGGTAAGCTGAAGCCAAGGGATGGTCAAAGGGGAAGTGCTACTAGTGGCAACGAGAGTAGGTTCCTCCCTTTCTGATCCACTCCAATCCCACAAAGGTTCTAGTCACAACAAATGGATGTAAGGTAGTAGATATATCTCATTCCATCGCTTATTACAATAAACTTTAGGTTACCTTAAAAAAAGTTAAAAAAACTTTAGCTTCCAGCAAAAATCATTAATTATTATATAACCTACATTTTCAGTTTAAAATATAATACACATTTAAATTCAGTTTATTTTCCTAACAAGCTTTCCAGAAAAGGGAGTCTTAAATTGGGTACTCTGTAGTGTGGTGCCCTACGAGAAGTCTTTCTGCACCGTGTGAACTAATCTGGAGTGAATTAGCTGCAAACTCCGCATGAGTATCACGTTACTACTCGTGCTCAAAGCAGGTGCCTAAGCACCTTGAAGAAAATGATGATTTCACTTGTTCATGCCTGAGCCCTAGCTTCCTTGCTGCAGACTGCTGGGAAAAGCAAACCTCTGCTAATCACCTCTGGATAATAAGCACAGAGTAGGTTTCAAAAAGCCACCTAACCATGTGCTGATTACACCCCAAGAGGTCCTAATGGGCTAGAAAGTCCTTTAAGGTAAAACCAGGACTGCAGCTCCTACAGCAGTCTTACAATCCTAAAGTTTTAATTCTTTTTTATTATTTATTTTAAAATTGTGTATGTGTGTGTGTGTGTGTGTAGGTAAGAAGATAACATTATGAAGTTGGTTATCTTTTTCTGGATTCTGGAGCAAGGAACTTTACCCACGGAACCATCCTGGATGCGTCACTGATAACATCATTAGGTTTTGCCTGTATGTATTCTGTGTGAGGGTGTCAGATCCCCTGGGACTGGAGTTACAGACAGTTATGTGCTGTCGTGTGGGTGCTGGGAATTGAACCCGGGTCCTCTGGAAGAGCAGTCAGTGCTCTCAACTGCTGAGTACATTGTTAGCTTTAAATCATCAAACATCTGAGAACTAGGATCAAGAAAAAATGAGGAGGCATTTTAGCTTTATAAATCTGTAAAACTCAGGAGGTTCTACATCTCTAGAGCCCTTTACAAACATTAACTAACATACACAACATCCCTAATCCTGCAGAATAGAAATGAAAACTCATGTCACCAAGAAGAATGTCTGAGGGCCATATCTTTGGTTAGAGTCCTAAGACAAAGTGTGATCAAATGTGCCAATGATGGGCACGTTTTCATTTTGATCACTTCCTAGACCACATGACTAATAGCTCAAACTCTAAAAACATTTGGGAATGGATATTTTTTATTCTGATCATCAGCTATCTAGTACCTGAATCCAAACCACTTACTTGGTTTGTGAAATATGGGCAGTATGGCATTACAGAGGATGTTGCTGTACACCTAAAATTCAAACCAAATCCTGCTCTGAAGTCTTTTTTAAGACAGATGTGGCCACACAGGAGGAGTGGTCAAGAATATTCACATTCAGCACCTGGAATCTCTCAGAGAGCTGCCCAGAAGACAAGCACATTAGGGACTTCCATTCTTTGCAGCAGATTTCATGTATTTGTATATAAATCAGTATTGGTCACACCATATGGCCTCTATTTCCCCCCACTGTGACCTTGAGATATGGCCTGAGGAGACCACAAGTCCCAGCAAGCAGTTTTCAGTCTCTATCTGAGTAGCACCACGTAAAAGATGAAAGCAATTACAGCGAGTGCCATTTACAGCCAATGCCTCTATGCAGTCCTCCTGGCTTCTGGAAAATTGCTAGCAAGCTCCATAACTGGCTCAGAGTTTGGGCACAGGCTGAACAACATCTTTTTCAAATTATAAATCCATTTAGAATCAATTCTCAGGAGTAATGCTGTAGAGCACTGCATGGATTGCACAGCAGGTGCTATTAGATCCTGGTTGTAATCAGTGAGTGATGGTCCAGGAACCTGGGAAGGCTCTAATCATAAGCAAGGACTATCATCAGAATACTTAAACACTTAGGCAGCTCTGCATCTTCAAAGCCCTTTACAAACATTAATTAATTAATATACACTACACCCCTGTGATGTCGTTAAGTATTATTATCTCTATTTGACATATAAGGAAGCAGACAGGTTAAGTGGCTTGCTTGAGGCCACACAACAAACCCAGAGTGGGTCTGGGAATGTAAATTAGAAGCACCTGATCCACTGCACATTGAGCTGTGTGATGGTGGGGTCAGCAGGCTCACTTGTTCAGCTGCCCAGAACAGGTGAGCCTGTGGCCACAGGCAAGATACTCACTGGCACGCTATGGGAGGGGGCAAGTCCTCAGGTGCTGGCAATCCTTGTCCCACTCCACCCCAGCTTTATTTCAACCTGGAAGAATTGTCATGAGGATCGTGACAGAGAGCACCTGTGTCAGCAAACTACCTCTACGTCCAAGCACTAGACTGTTTGTACTCCAGCATTCCTACTGAAAATTCAAAGTCATATGCTAGCAGTATTTGGAAATGGGACCTTTTTGGAGGTAACTGGGTAAGGCAGAATAATCATAAGCAGATTACTCGAATCATAGATGAATGTACTGGTCAGTAGTTTAGGAAGTGGCTGTTATAAGAATGACCTTGCTATGAAGAAAGTACGGAATATATACATATTAGAGTACTACTCAGCAGTAAAAAACAAGGACTTCTTGAATTTTGCATACAAATGGATGGAAATAGAAAACACTATCCTGAGTGAGGTAAGCCAGACCCAAAAAGAGGAGCATGGGATGTACTCACTCATATTTGGTTTCTAGCCATAAACAAAGGACATTGAGCCTATAATTAGTGATCCTAGAGAAGCTAAATAAGGAGAACCCAAAGAAAAACATATAGGCATCCTCCTGAATATTAACCTTCATCAGGCGATGAAAGGAGACAGAGACAGAGACCCACATTGGAGCACCGGACAGAAATCTCAAGGTCCAAATCAGGAGCAGATGGAGAGAGAGCACGAGCAAGGAACTCAGGACCGCGAGGGGTGCACCCACACACTGAGACAATGGGGATGTTCTATCGGGAACTCACCAAGACCAGCTGGCCTGGGTCTGAAAAAGCCTGGGATAAAACCGGACTCGCTGAACATAGCAGACAATGAGGACTACTGAGAACTCAAGAACAATGGCAATGGGTTTCTGATCCTACTGCACGTACTGGCTTTGTGGGAGCCTAGACAGTTTGGATGTTCACCTTACTGGACCTGGATGGAGGTGGGGGTTTCTTGGACTTCCCACAGGGCAGGGAACCCTGATTGCTCTTTGGGCTGATGAGGGAGGGAGACTTGATTGGGGGAGGGGAAGGGAAATGGGAGGCGGTGGAGGGGAAGAGACAGAAATCTTTAATAAATAAATAAATTTATAAAAAAAAAAGAATGACCTTGCTAAGGACACTTGCTATCTTCAGAAAGTGTAGAGCTTCCCCAACAAGAAAAAAGGGAAGGCTCAGGCAGGTTCAGCAGCTGGATTACCAGATGTTAGGGCTAAAGAGTGTATGAGTAAGGAAGGAGAAAATAGAGAAAAAGAGGAAACATGGGCCAGAGAAGTTCATTATCTGAGAGTCATCAAAAGTAAAGCAAACCACAACAAAACTACCTGAAACCCACACTGAGGAACTAAAGGCATTGCTGAGAGGTGGCATTGGCAGGAGTGTGAGCTGGGCAGAAAGACTTGTCCTGGAAGTGTTGGGGGACTTGGTGCTGGGTGACTGAAAGGGACTTGGGATAGCAAGGAGAGGGAAAGGACGGAAGTAGCACCTCTGGTACCTTCTGTGTAGCAGGCAATTGACAATTGCTCTACCAGGTGAATATCAACACAGACTTCTCATGGACTTGAGAAACAATAGTGGCCAGTGCTCACAGAGCATTAGAATCAAGTCTAGGTGTCCTGGCTCAGGTCCTTGGAGACCTGTAGGGGAGAGCTGGGAGGTGTGGAATTGGGAGCAGCCATAAGAATGGTGGCAAATATGGCTGTGGATGACTGGAACCTGGCATTCAGGTGTTAAAACTCACTCTAAAATCACCGCTGTTGGTCTGAGGCCAGCTGGAGCAGGGCAGGTCTGTGGGAGGGATAGAGGTGTCTGTGTCACTATGTGTCACTAGTTTTCTGGCACATTCATTCTTTTTTTTTTTGGATTTTCGAGACAGGGTTTCTCCGTAGCATTTTGGTTCCTGTCCTGGAACTAGCTCTTGTAGACCAGGCTGGCCTCGAACTCACAGAGATCCGCCTGCCTCTGCTTCCCGAGTGCTGGTATTAAAGACATGTGCCACCACTGCCCGGCTTGGCACATTCATTCTTAGGACTAATCTAATGCTCTCAGTATAACTCAATGAAAGAGTCCAGGAGTAGTGATATGGATGATGATGTCACAACAACTGGCTTATGTTACTATATTCAGACTGTCCCGACTAAGAAAAACGTCTAGACTTTTTATTCCAGTGTTTCCCGCGTTGGCTATGGGAGGTGGGGGGCAGGCGGCATAGGACTTGTTACGACTGCCTAACATGAACTCTGGCCAGGTGCTGAGGGCCACTGGCTGCTCTGGAGAGAGAGGTTTGTGGAATTAATGAATGGGTGAAGATTCAGATGCAAAGCTTAAATAAATCCCCCAAAGAAACTGTCAGAAGGTACTGGTTTCTATTTCTTTTAATAAATTCTTCCTGTTTCCTTTTTCCTGGATATTGTAAGAAAACTTTAATGCTCCTTTCAAAACTGGCCTTTCTCTGATGTCCTTTAGGGAGATGTCAAACCTAAAGAATCTGTGGCTCATAGGATTTACTGCTCAAAGCTGGGCATAGTGACATATGCTTTTGATTGTAGTGGAGGCAGGTGGATATCTGAGTTCAAGGCCAGCCTGGTCTACAGATCAAGTTGCAAGACAGCCAGGGATATATAGAGACAATAAGGAAGAATTTCTTGCTTGGTCAGAACTCTTGTGACCAGACTGAAGCTCAGCCAAGCACCTCACAGTTTTTCTATAGTATATACTGGGAAAGGAAGGGAGAGAATTCTCCAGCCACTTTGCAATCTTTGCTGGCTTCTGGGAAGCACTCCTATAGTTGGAGCACTAGGAAGAAGGGTGAGGGTGTTGGCTCCAGAGGTAGTTGCTGCCTCCAGAGTTTAGCACAAAAGCACACCTGCACTGCCTCCTGTTCTGACCCACTCAAGGGAAATTTCCCAAAGAGCCTATCTCTTCTAGGACAGCACTGCAAAGTGAGCTCCTCTCTCATCCCTACAGCAACCTTGGGGCCCAAGGTATTTTACTTGAGTGCTCTATGGCTCTTCTCTTTTTTCCCCTACTTCCTTGTTTATGTCCTGCCAAGTACACTGGCCCAGCTGCAGTTTCCTTTACTTGAGAGAAGAGTACACTCTTGCCCCAGGGCCTTTGCACTGTCCTCTTTGGAACACTCCTCACCTGGAGAGCGAAGTGGCTTGTTTCTTCACTTCCTTCATAGATCTACTGCATCATCTCACTCTTAGAGAGGCCTTCCCTCATCACCATTTACTCCAGTTCATTGTTCTTTACAGAACATATCTCAACTAGATATGTTACTTATGTACTTATGGTATCTTCTGTCCCTTCAGGCTACAAGCATCCAAAAAGTGAGGGGCCTTGCAAGCCTCAGCCTGAAGCAGTCCTAACACATAGTAAGCAGACAAACTTGGCAGATAAATGCTTGTATCTAACCAACGAAGAAACAGCATATACTATCTATTATAGTTTTTTAACATTAATTTATGGTAAAGTTGCTTGTAATAAGAAAAAAGGTGAGGCAAGAATGATAAATTTTACCATCTGTTTATCTGTTTGTCTGTCTGCCTGCCTACCTACCTACCTACCTACCTACCTACCTACCTACCTATCTACCTACCTACCTTTGTATCTACCTATCATGAAAGCAGTTATTTGTGTGTTTTTTGGGGGGTGGCTAGGGAAGAAATGAGCGAGAGGGAAGAGAATGGAAAGGGAGAGGGAAAGGTATTGGGGAGAGGGGAATATGAACAAGGCACAATTACATGTATGAAAATGTCATAATGGAACCATTATTTTGTATACCAACTAAAAAAAGTACTGAAAAAGAAAAGAAAGTAACCCAGTTAATTTTACATGGGTTATTTATCAGATTAATTCTGAAATGTTACTTATTCTTTTTCCCCAAACCTGCTTAAAGGATCTTCAGAACTTTTTACAGGAGAAAAATCTACTCAGTGAAAATTAGTCAAGTCTGCATTGGCCTTCTGTCCAGGAGATTTTTTTTGATCATCATGTGTTTCCTGCTTCAACTGCTTGCTACCCTATGACTCCACTTAATGTGTGACCAAGCATCAGGGTGTGGGATGGCATTCACTTCCATGAGAACTGAGATGAATGGGGAGAGGCTGTGTTGGGAAGTGGTACATTCACTGGAGTTTTAACCCACTTGCTAGGAAGGGTCAATGTTTCCATTTAGGGACAACGTTTACAACTCCACTGTTTTGGGGGGCTTAGTGACCTCTGACATGCAAACATGGTTCAGTCCACATGGACTGTCAATGGGGCAGCTCTACTGACACCATGCAGGGCTTCAAGGTTTTGGAGAATTTTCACATATATCACTATTGCTTCTCCTATGCACAGGACAAGTATGTAGTTGGCACATAGACTGAGCACTTGTCCTCTGTACTAGTTCTAAGAGCAAATGCCCTGTGAGTCATCAAGAGACCGAAAGTTGTTAGGAACCAGAGAGGATATTCAATATTTATCTCAAAGTCCCCACATTACAGCACAATGCTGGCCCCTCTCCTATGCACTGTCTATCGTACATGACAGTCAGACAGGGAAGGCTTCCTCTTTTGTTTGGAGTAGGTACATTACATGCTCAGAGTTAGTGAACTAGTCTGTCTTTGTATACTGTGTTGTTTGAATCTGAAGTCCCTCACAGGTTCATGTTTTGAATGCATGTTCCCTAGTTGATGGTGCTAATCTGGGAAGCCATGGAGCCTTTAGGAGGTTAGGAAGTGAAGACTGGCTGGAAGAGTAAATGACTAAAAGTATGGCTTTCATGGGAGAAGCCACCACCATATGCCTCTGACTCAGCCTTGGACTAAAACTCTCTGAAACTGTGAGCCCAAATAAATCTTTCCTCCTTCAAATAGTTTTTGTTGGGTATTGTGGTCACAGTGATGAAAAAGGTAACTAATATATTTGTCTATTTCCTATTTTATAAGAATTTTCTTGCAGACTAAAAAGTTATGAAGACACTCAATGACTTAAAGATAAAAGTCCAGAATTCTTTAAACATTTAGAGAAGATTTATGACACATGTATTTATGTTTTTAGTTCTTGAGGCCACAGTGTCCTTGTATCCCTGGCACTAAGTAAGCTAATAACAATGGTGGGAGCTAGCTTCTAAGCTCCTTTTCTTTGACAAGATTAACTCAGCCAGACACCAGCCATTTATTCATCCTCTGTCTAGCATTCCATGTAATCACCTCCTCAGCTGGCCAATGGTATTTATAGAGCATCCTAAGGAGCAGTGCTGTGACTTCTACTGAGCATAAGTAACCTTGGAGTCCCTAAAGAGCAATGAGTCAGAGCTCAGAAGCATAGTTGGCATAAAAGAGAAATTTGAACAAGGCTAGAAAGAGCTTGGTGACAGTTATACCCACAACTGCCCTGCCCCTGTCCTAGCAGGGATTGCTGGCTATCTTTAAGGAAGGGGATGGAGCTGGAAGAAACAAATCGCATCAACAAACTGCTACATGGCCAGACCTGAGTGGATCAAAGTCTGCTGTTTTGCCTTTTCTATCTGGAACCATAACTCAAGAACGAAATTGCCCTAGGTTTCCCCCTCCTCACCATTAAATTCCCTTCAATCATGGCAGGCAAAACACAGTCAAACTCAAGCAGCCAGATGTTATCACTACAGACCTCTCCTTATAAACCCATGCCGAAACCTGAGTGGTTGATGAGACCAGCTAAGCAGTTGTACCTTTGACCCAATTGCATTAAACTTGCCCTATCAATTTGAGCTTAGTATAAACACCATTTCCCAGAGCCCCTCATGTAGTCAGCAGCAAGGAGAAGCTGACTAAGCCTAAACATTTTTTAACAGCAATCTTGTCTTACAACACCAAGGGGATTTGCTGGGCATCTGGGGCTTTATAAAACCATATGAACATGCTGAAAGAATTAGAATCCTTTAACAATGAAAAATTGATGGTGACAGTCCTTTCTGGGGACTAGTTGGTATAATGGCAGCCTACAAATGGATAGAAGATGGTCTGAAACATTTTTTCATTTTTAAAAATACATTTTACTTACTTTTTTCTTTAATGTGTACTCTAAGGTGAGTATTAAAATGTAACTGGGACATTTAGAGGAATGAAACATATTCATTGTCCTTGTTAAGCTTCTTTGTAATGAAGACTGAAACTCTTCTCTATTTATGCCCCTTAGATAAAATTACCACACTTTGTTCCCACATTGCATGGGACTGACTCTCTATAGTGTCTGATCTATATACAAGTTCTGGAATAAAGGCAGTGACTAGTTATTTATTTGTTAATATTTATCTTTTTTTCTCTTTGGTAATGGGCACCAAATCCAGGGCCTGATGCATGCTAGGTTAGCATCTTATCACTGAGCTATACCCCTAGCCCATAGAATTTTTTAAGTAAAAGAAACTTAGATATTTTATAAAATTTTTAGAATATTTTAATGACTCATAAATGAATATACTTCAACAGAGAACTGGAGAAATGGCTTAATACTTTATCTAGTACTTGATGTACAAGCATGAGGACCTAAGTTTGGATTCTAAGCACCCCAAAAGCTGTGTGGCCTTGAATGCTTATAATTCTAGCATTGGAAGAAAAATATGGGATCCAAGAAGCCCACAGACCAGTCATTCTAGTAAATTGGAAAACTCGACGTTTAGTAAGAGATCTTGTCTCAAAGAACAAGGTGGAGTCAACTATTCAGAATGCAGAGCATAAGTGATTGTGGGGTGCCAAGCCCCAAAAGGGGGCATCTGTAACACAATCTCTATACTAAGTCTCAGAGAATACTAGAAGAATGGACAGAAAGAGAGAAAGAGCCCGAGGGCCAGGACTACTGCTGTGTGACCATTCTGGCTAAGACAGGGTTATTGTATCTATGAACTCTCAACAACGTAACTGCCAGCAAAGACACAAGGCTCCACCTCTAAATTAAGAGCTATGGGTAATCAGTGGTTGCTGAGAAGGGGGAACCAGTCTTTCTGCCTTTCTTTCTTTCTTTCTTTCTTTCTTTCTTTCTTTCTTTCTTTCTTTCTTTCTTTCTTTCTTTCTTTCTTGTCTTTCTGTCTTCAGAGATGAGACCCCAATACTAAGAGGTCAGTTCTAAATTTATGTAAATAAGGGCAATAATTGGACTCAGTACTTTGAACATATATAGGTGTATAATAGAGAAGTAGAGGTCATGAATTTGAGAGGGTTGGTTGGTGGAGGACAGGAAGAGTTAGAGTAAGGAGGAGGATGGAAAATATGGAAGCACAGTGTACTCATGTATAAATTCTTAAATATAAAAATGTAAGGTGGAGAAAGATAGGGAGGACGTCCTATGTTAACTTTTATCCTATATATGCCCACATAAGGCATAAATTACACACCCACCACCACCACCACCACCACCACCACCACCAC
>NC_022018.1:37390372-37391321 GCF_000317375.1 Microtus ochrogaster
CCACCACCACCACCAACACCACCACCACCACCTCCACAAACCTTTAATATAAGGTTATTTCAAAATGTATGTCCAAACTCAGAGTGCTTATTTACTTTTTTTTGTGTTTGCATTGTATAAAAGATTATTTAGTCACTTGTGGCTTAGCTTTGAAACAAGCAAAATACTATCTATCATCTTTGGTTAAAGGGCTAAAATAGGGCACTGCTGAGTGTGACAGATAGTGTCCTACTTATTTCGAAGCTTACTCTTACAAGAATTATAAACTTAAAAATATCTATTGATGGATGTGTATGAGTGTTGTGTCTACATGTATGTATGTGTACTACATGTGTGTTTGTTGCCTATGAAGGCCAGAAGAAACAATCAGATTTCCTGAAACTGGAGCTACACATGCTTGTGAGCTATATGTATATGTGGGTGCTGGGAATTGAACCCAGGTCCTCTGCAAGATCAGCAAGTGTTATTAACTGCTGAGCCATCTCTCTAGGTCTCTATGAAAATTACTTTAAAAATATCAGTTTGGCAAAAAAATCTTTGAGTTATAAATGTGAAATTCTAGAAAATAGGTAGAACATGTAAATATTTCAAGAGACATATGAGTTGAGGAGGAATCCAAATATTGAAGCACAGTGTTCTCTATTAAGGGGGGAAATGCTATACTTTTAGAATGAATGAGTCTTTTTATAATGATACTTTATCTGTGTTTTAATAAATAAAGCTTGCCTAAAGATCAGAAGGACAAAGCTAAGCCACTAGAGGTCAGGCAGTGATGGCTGGCACACACCTTCAATCCCAGGGTTGGGGAGACAGAGGACAGATGGATCTCTCAGAGTTCAAAGCCATCCTGTGCTAAATAAGATCAATGCAGAAATAAATCCAGGTGGTCATGGCCTACATTTTTAATCCCAGTACTAGGGAGTCACATACCTTTAATCCCAGTACTAGG
>NC_022018.1:37391491-37438888 GCF_000317375.1 Microtus ochrogaster
ACCTTTAATCCCAGTACTAGGGAGTCACATACCTTTAATCCCAGTACTAGGGAGTCACATACCTTTAATCCCAGCACTAGACGGAATATAAAATGAGAGGAGACAAAGAGGCTTAGTCTGTTTAGTCTATTTAGTCTGTAGTCGTCCAGCGTTGGATTATGCGCAAATCAATCTCACACCAGTTATGATTTAAAGGGATATTTATTTAGGGGGGTGCGGCAGAATTGTCTATATTCTGTCAATCATGTTGTAAATAAACGCTGATTGGCCAGGGAGAAAGTATAGGTGGGAAAACCAGACAGGATGTAGAAATGATGCAATGAAAACAGGAGACTTCTGGGAAGGAGGAAGTTGATTCCTTCCACTCCTGCCTAGATCACCAAAGCAGCAGGATATGATCAGCCCCACTGAAAAAAGGTACTGAGCCACACGGCTAACATAGATCAGAAAAATGGGTTAATCAAGATGTGAGAGTTAGCCAATGAGAGGCTAGAGCCAATGGACCAATCAGATTTATAACTTACAGAGATCTTTGTGTGATTTTTCTCTGGGATTAAACAGGTGGGGGTATGGGCAGGACAGAAACCCAAACAAACAAGCCGTCCCATTCATGTTACAGTTGGTAGAGGTAAGACTTCTCCAGTGGCTTGGCCACTTTGCTTTTCTGGTTTTTGGACTGAACCCCAATATCTGACTCTGGATTTTTATTATTCATGCTACAATTCTTGGAACATGCAAAAAGATACATAATTCAAAACTCAATAAATGGTGTAGGAGGTCCTTCTGTCTATATATAGCTTTCATTGGTTAATGAATAGAGAAACTGCCCTGGCCTGTTGATAGGGCAGAACTTAGGTAGGTGGGAAGGATGGAAGTGAATTCTGGGAGGAAGAAAGCAGAGTCAGAGAGATGCTCTGGAGCCACTGGTGGAGATAGATGCGCTGAGACTTTGCTAGTAGGCCATGACCTCGTGGTGATATACAGATTAATAGAAATGGGTTAAATTAATATGTAAGAGTTATCCAGTAAGAAACTTGAGCTAAGGGGCCAAGCAGTGATTTAATTAATACAGTTTCTGTGTGGTTATATTGGGGCTAAGCTAACCGGGTAGCCGGGACAAATGGGCAGGCCCTCCATGCAACAGATAAATCCTCTGAATTTTGCCAAGTCAGATAAGTATAAAAGTATTAACTCATAGATGGGTGGTGGTGGCACAGGCCTTTAATCCCAGCACTTGGGAGGCAGAGTCAGGTGGATCTCTGTGAATTCTATAGCCTAGTCTACAAAGTGACTTTCAGGACAGGCAGAACTATACAATGAGCCTCTTACCTCAAAACCACACACATAAAACCAGAAAAAGAGGAAAACAAGAGGGGTTCCATCAAACCTCAGACACTAGAATCAATAAGAATCACATATTTGAGAGAAAGACAGTTCTAATTTAAGTCCATATTGTTCTAATTCATGAACAACTTTCCATAGCCTTAACATGGAATGCTGAAGTCTAAGAAACTGTCAGTGTCTTGCTGTCTAACCAGAAGAACTGTAAATCAGGTGTAGCTCCACATCTCTGTTACACCAACACTTGTGAGGCTCAGGCAGAAGGACTGCATGTTCAAAGACAACTTGGGCTACCTAGAGAGATCTTTATACAAAAAAACAAAATCATTACTCTAATCTCTAAAGAGGGAGTAGAAATCTATTCCAGGCTGGTCAATGGGCTCTAGGCATGGTTACCAGGATTGGTAGAGATTCTGGCAAGTTCAGGAGCCCTTTGGGGCTAGGCTTCCTCATGTCTGTGAATTTAGAGGAGCCTATGTCTCAGGTTCTTTTAGGCTTGTTGTAGTTCTGATTCCATGATATTATTACACAAATTCTATCTTGATGGACTTTACAATTGGTCATCTTTTAGGCTCTTTCATACTCTGATTCAGTAAACATCTGAATCATTTATTTGGAGAAAAATGTACTTTGCAAATAATACCCTCTTCTGACATAGAAAAGGAGCACACATGGACACTGCCCCATTTCTGTGAGGACCGAGGATGTGGCTCTGACATTTGGTAGCACTTTCAAGGAGCTCTAAAGCCTTCATGTGGAATTGAAGGCAGGACACACAGAGCTGCTAACAGTAGATGTGAGATGAAAAAGAACATGGGTGTCACCTAGGGATTGAAGGTGGTGGTGGGAGGGCTTCAGAAATATACCTTTAGTAACAAAAATGAGGTGATCTTGAATAAGACCCCTGTGTCCTGAAGAATCAAATAAGAGCTGTGCAATATGCTTCAACTCAGAAAAGATTTGGAGCAGCCTAAGGTGGCCCAGGGAAAGGATGGGGGCTTCTTCCAGCTGGCACAAGTGGGCCCTGTTAAGATGGGGGAGAAAAGGATGACCTAGCCGTAGGCACTGCATATGCCTTTCAGGAATAAATGAAGAGTATTTTTCTTATCATGATGTGAAAGAGCTATTTCAAAATAGTGTTTTTATTTGACACATGATTTTGCTGTGTAGCTTATGCTGACCTGAGATCCTCCTATATGTTTATATTACAGGCATATATAGTACCTATCTGAAAAAAAGTTTCAATTTGTAATATAACATTGAGAAGACTGAACATATAGACTTTCTGGTAAGAAGATAAAGCTTTTCTACTGAATGATAATTCAAACTGAAATGTGGAACTTGTATTCCTAAGGCATAGTAATAAGGACCTTTTTTTTGGTAGTGCTGGGATCGAACCTGGGGCTTTGTACATGATTGGTAAATGATCTTCCCAGAACAATATTCTCAGCTTGGGTTTTTCCTTTTTCAGTGTGTGTGTGTGTGTGTGTGTGTGTGTGTGTGTGTGTATACATGTATACATAAGAACATATAAGGACAACAAGTTTACACTTACACAAAGGTATACTTGCACAATATGGAGGCCAGAAGTTAACTTAAGGTGCCATTCGTTACTTGCTTTCCACTTTGCTTTTTGAAACAAGGTCTTTCAATTGGCTTGGACCTCATCCATTAGGCTAGGCTGCCTGGACAGTGTGCTTCAGATCTGCCTGTCTCTGCCTCAGCAGTGTTGGACCTACACACAGGTATCCCACCATGCCTGGATTTTTTGGCATAGGTTTCAAGCATTGAATGCAGGTCCTCATATTTACATGGCAAGCACTTCACTAAGTCATCATCCCAGCCCAAGGATGTTTTAAACAAACACTTTTAAATGAAGTCAGTTTCTTTACACTGGAATAAGTGAGAGAACAATTATATTAACATAAAAATTAGGATATCTTCTAAGTGGTGTGATAAGGAAGACACAAAATAGGGAAGAGCTAATAGTTATTCTGCAAGATAGTTTTCTCAGGGGAGCAGCTCACTAGCACTAGAGATAACCATCTCTTGTGTCTTTTGTCTACAGCTATATTTTTAGTTTTCATTCTACATTCCACAATTCCAAAAGCTGAAGTCATCTGCAGGTCAGACCAATGCCTGAGGTAAGTACCTAGTACATCTTAAAACAATGCATCTTCACTCTGAAAACATGAAGACTCTTGCTCTGAGGCGGGATGCAATGAGCCACACCTCTTACAAGTTGTTCATCTTTTCTTTGTGCTGCCGGGCGGGCTCTTGCTCAGAGCTCTGCTGTCACCATATAGCTGCAGGGCTTTTTGAAATTCTAGACGATGCAGTTCATTTCCATGTTGCTCACCTCTTAGCAGTGATGGGGTGATGGAGAATGGGTGGGGGAGATTGGGGTTTCATAAGGCAAAGATCTGCTTTCCTACAAACCACAGGAACCTGCAAAGGCCCCCCAAGCATCATGACTGCTTCAAGGTGTCAATCAGCCACCCCAAGCTTGCCTTTCTCAGCAACTTGTGACCAACAGAGTTGCCCACCTGACGGCAGGCAGGCTTGTCACTCTGGATGGAGGTTACAGATATACGCATGTTGACACATGTGTTTAAAAGGCTGCTTTTACTCAGGCTCTTTTTGGAGTAAGCAAGCAAGTGCAGGCAGCTTTTCTGTAGGGCCATTCTTTTATCTGAAACACCACAATGACCAGAAAGAGAATGTCTTCCCTGTGGTCTGGAATACTACCACCACCAACCAACCTACAACCAGAGGGTACCGAAGAAGAGAATATCATCACAAATATATATAAATGTAATACATAAAGAAATATATGGAAGCACTGAATTACTTCTGTCAAGCATTACATCAATTCCTAAATGTGTATATGATAAATTAAAATAATTGACAAAGTTATTGATCTAATATCATATACTACTCATTGTATTTCTATAGAAACAGAGGTTTTCCTGCATTAAAGTCCTCCATATAACAACCATGTTGTGGCTTGACAATGATGTGTGGGGGGTAATTTGCATAGTATTAGCTAACTTGAAGTCATTGTTACACTAGGTTTTCCCAGATAATAAAAGGGATCAGTGGCCAAGGCATGATACATGCATGACAAGGTAGATAGGGCATCAAAAGAGGAGAACTGGGAGGTAAAGGAGGATAAGTTGCAGGACAAAAATGGAGTATAAAAGAAGGGAAAGTGGCAAAAGGTAAGAGAAAAATGGAAGGTGAGAGAAGGCAGTGTGATCAATACATGAGGGTCTGTTAGGTATGCAGAAACAGAAGCAGCGTTCTGTAAGTTTCTGCAGCAGTGGTAATTCAGAGTCTCCCTGAACTTCCAATGCCAAGTCAGATATCCTCTGCAACAATATCCACCCTATAGGAAAGTATAAAAGAGGCATTTCATAATGGCTTGGGAGGACAACACACTGACCCTGCTTTGGGTTACTTGATGTTGTATCTAATAGCTTTGACCTGAGTTACTCCATTTTAAAAGTAAGTGCTAAGAAAGAATGCTGTATATGGCTCAACCAAGTAAACAATCACCATCTATCAGCACAGCAGGAGGCACCAATAATTTGTGCCAACAATGATACCTATAAATATTTCATATCATATTAAAAACATGAGTGTATTGATCACACCAGATGTAATACTCTCACCTGGGAATATAAAACAAACATCAAAACTGAGATGTAGCAAGCACACTGACCTGCCACCTGGTCACTTATCGTGAGTCTTCATCAGCAAAATTGCCACACTGAAGGACCTGTGCCTTTGTCTTTAGGCCCTAGCTTGTGAACAGTTTCACCCGCCTATGATACTCAGCTTACTTTAACATAACTCTGACACTGTTTGCCACCCAGGACAGTATCTGACAACTGTGTCTTGAATAGCTCTGTGCTTATAGTTTGTGAAACTTATTTTGTGCTCCTTTATAATCCTAGGGAATTTACTTCTGACTTCAAGATAGCTGCTCTGAACTATGTAGCCTCTTTAACACTGCCTTAGCCTTTCTGTAACTAACACACACACACACACACACACACACACACACACACAGAGAGAGAGAGAGAGAGAGAGAGAGAGAGAGAGAGATACAAACACACTGCGTGAACGCAATGTACGTAATGTATGATCTGAAAATACTAGTAAGACTGGAATGAAGAAAACTACTGACTGCTGATGGCCATTTCTATCAAATGAAATCAGTAGTACTTGGTGATTTAGAGCCAGTGAATTTGAATTTGATAGAGTTTGTAAGTTTACTATAACTGTAATAAAGCCTAACATTGTATAGCATACTATATCTGCCTATCATTTCTGACACACTCATTATAGCTGGTCTCCTTAGTAAATGAAATTTGATGTTGAGAGATAAGGAGTCCCAAAATTGAGAGCATAGAGGGTGCTTGGGATTAAAAAAGGAATGCATTTATTGCCAGCAGGTGAGGTAGCACATACTCAGAAGTCAGGATCGCTTCTACTAAAATGGCACCTCCAGAGCATCTAAACACTTGGGCACACATCTTGGGCCCGCTTCTTTTATAGACTATGTGGCCTGCCTCATGCTGCCCTGTTAGGATCATTTTTAAGGAAGCTGCCCAATGATGCTTTTTGTGCTATGTTGCTTGGAAGTTGGAGTTGCAACTGGACAATATTGCCTGCTCTGCTTACCCAGTAACCCCATTTCAGCAGGGATCCTTAAGTACCACCCAACTCCTCAGTCTGTGTTTTCACATGCAGCACAGAACAAGCCATTCATCAGCCAACGGCAGCTGGCAGATGATCAAGCAGACCTACTACCAGCTTGAACTTTGGTGAAAACAAATGCAATCCAGCATTCTGTGAGGGGGCACTCTCTGGTTTCACTAACACTGACTCTAGTTTCTTTCTCTTGGCAATCCAGTCTGCTAACTTTTGGCATAATGAGGCCTCTTCAGACTCACACCTTCTGGAGCCCTAGAAATGATGATGCCAAGTGGTCTCCTGAGATCTACTCTCCCTTCCCACTATCTCTCTGTCACATAGACTTTCTATGTGCACTATCCTCATTTATCTTATCACAATGATTCATCATTTTTTAAAAACATACCTAAATTTTTAGCTTTATAAAAAAAGACAGAAGGAATGGAGGGCTGGTAAGATAATTCAATGAGGGCAAAGGTGCCTGCCAGGTAAGCCTGGAAACCTGAATTTGATTCCCAGAACCCTCTTAAAGGTGGTGGGACTTGGCAAAGCTGTCCTTCACCTCTATACCGGTGCTGTGATACATAATCTCACATACACAGAGGCACACCTCCACACAAGAGAAATACAATTTAAAAACAACTACACAGAAAGCACAGTTCTTATGCACTCCCTTCCCCTTGTCCTGCACAATTCCCAGGATAATAACATCTTGAATTATAATCTGTTATAATTGTTGAACCAGTATTGATGCATTCTTTTAACTAAGTTCATAGCTCACACAGCTTCACTTGTATTGCACAGTTCTGTGAGTTTTGATCACATATGATGTCATGTCTCATACAGAATAGTGGTACTGCCCCAAGTAGCCCTGTGCTCTGCTTGTTCATCTTGCCCTCTCACCCCTGGATTTAGGCAGTCATTAGTTTTTTATGCTCTCCAGTTTTGTCCTGTCATGCAGTTGGCATCATATAGTAGATAGCCTTTTTAGACTAGCTTCCCTCACTTAGAAATATGCATTTAATGTTCTCCCATGGTTTCTTCTTTTAGTGGTTGGCAACTCAATCAACTAATGCAATACATCACATTGGTAGTCTAAAGAATTGTGTGAATAAACAATGTACACAAAGTATTTGAAAAACTCTTTTGTAATTTTAAAAGATTCTCAGAAAATTTGAAAAAAAATCAACAAAACAGCTTCAGCTAACATTATACTTAATAATAAGAAACTGGATTCTTTTTGTTCGTTTGCTTGAGACAGTGATTACCATGTAGCCCAGGCTGGCTTCAAATTTATGGTACCTCTGTCTCTGCCTCCAAAGTGCTGGGATTACAGGTGTGAGGCCATACTCTTGTCCTGATCTTATTTGTTTATCAATGAGTAGTATTCCTTTGTAGGAACACAGTGTCCACCCAGTCTTAGAAGGGGGATCCTCATGGCTTCAGTACTTGTCAATATTAAATAAAATTGCATAAAGATCATGTGCTGGTTTTTACATGGAGATTAGTTTTAATGTAACTGGTCATCTACCTGTCATGTCAATTGTGTTTTGGATAAAACATTTAGTTTTCAACAAAGAGGCAGCAGCACCATTTGCTTTTGTCAACAGCAGTGAATGAGAGTGCTTACTGTCCCACATCTTTCCTAGAATTTGGTAGTGTTGAAATGTTCTGGATTTTTAGATTCACTGGTTTTCTGCTTCTCACCCATTTCTTTCGGAAACAGTACTCTTTGTGTTGTAAAAATTCACCAGCAAAATCCAGACACCTAGATTTTGCTCCTATGGTGTCTTCTAGATTCTATGTTAAGACCTATGATACATTTTCAGTCTGTTTTATAAACAACGTAAGGACTGTGTCTATAGTCATCATTTGCATGTGAATGTCCAAATGGCCTAGTAAAAATAACTCAAATGACTGCCTACTCTTTTCCTATTCAGTGACCTTTTATCCTTTGTCAAAGTTGAGTTGGGTGGGTTTGTGTGAAACTAACACAAACTAAGTTTTTATTTGTTCTTTATTTATCTGTGCTTCTATCAGTACCAACTTGTCCTGATCATTTTCACTTTCTAAGTCTTGAAGTCTGGTATGTCAGTTTCTGACTGTGCTCTGCAGTATGATGTTAATCATTTTGGGACTTATGCCTATTTAAACTGTTATCAGTTATTAATATCCACAAGTTATTTTGAGGATTTGATTGGTATTTAATTAAATATATAGCTAAAGTTTGGAAAAGTCTCATCAATATGTTAGTAATATTTTTATCATTATTTTGGAATGCCTCTCCTGGGATTAAAGGCATGCGCTACCACTGCCCGGCTTCTTTTGATGAATGTTACCATCTATGTATACAGTGTTCTCTGCCCCTTTACTCTTAATTTTTCTAGGAATTTAATTTAAAGTGTTTTTTTTCTTTCTTTCAGACAAGCCTGAGAAGGGACAGTAGATACAAAGTCCCACTCCTAACCAAGACAGTATTTATAATTGATACCTGTTAGGAACTGGAAAAATCAGTTTTTACCAGTGGAGTGTCACTAGGTATATCAACCACACTCCAGGACAGGCCCCATGCCCAGAGGCAGCTAGTCAGCACAAGGTGAATTCTGTGATTTTTCTGTCTGTCGGTGTGCCTTTTGTTTTGTTCTTCTTTTTCTTTTCTTTTCTTTCTTTTTTTTTTTTTGTTGTACTGACCTTCCTTTTTTACTTTGTCTGTTTTGTTTTTTGTTGTTTTTTTGTGTATTTTGATGGGGAGGGACATAGGTCATGAAGTTGGATGGGAGGATCTGGGGAAAGAATATAATTAAAATATACTGTATGAAAAAAAAAACCAGTCAGGTGTAGTGGCACACTTCTTTAATATTATCATTTGAAGCCAGGCGGTGGTGGCGCACTCCTTTAATCCCAGCACTTGGGAGGCAGAGACAGGCAGATCTTGTGAGTTCGAGACCAGCCTGGTCTACAAGAGCTAGTTCCAGGACAGGCTCCAAAACCACAGAGAAACCCTGTCTCGAAAAAAAAACAAAAAAACAAAAAACAAAACAAAAAAACATAAAACAAAACAAAAAAAACAAAACAAAAAATATTATCATTTGAGAGGCAAGGCAGGCCTACTTTGTTTATGCAGAGAAATCTTGTCTCAACAAAACAAAACTAAGCAACAACAACAAATAAAAATATAAGGAAAAAGTTTTAAAAACAAAAATAAAGTGGGCTTCTTATAGACAAGCTGTCCTTGAAAATACCTCAGCTGCTTTTCCCTTGATTGCCTTTCCATCTCCTTCTTTGCCTGGTCTGGTATGCCCACTATGCATATATTACATCATTTACAAATATTCTATTCTCTAAAAATATTTTTGTTCTGTTCCTTCTGCTTGCTTTGAAATACTAGAAGTTTCTACTCATAAGCTTTTAGTTTCTCTATCTTTTTGGCAGTGTCTAGTGTCCTCAAGAGCCCACTCTTTGTTGTAATATTTTTTTATTTCTGATACCTTTTTTTGAGAAATAAAAAATAATACCTCAAAAAGAGGTATCAGAAATTAAAAAAAATAATACCACTTTTGATGCTAGCTCTCTGGATTTCCAGATTTCTGCCTATACTACCCACCTGTTCTTGCACTGTCCCCCCTTTTTTTTTTAACCAATAGAGCACTTAATATATAATCATAGCAACAAATTTAAGGTTCAGATTCGATGGTCCATTTATAGGTGAATATGTTTCTGCTGCTTACTTTGCATCTTCATACTATGTTTACTTCCTTTTACCATGCCCAATAGTTAGAAACCAGAATGGTGTATCTGGATTGAGACACTGGCTAAACAGGTGAGTTAGTGTGAGGGTAAGGAATCAGGCTGTTTACTGCTGGATGCAGCCCTGACAGAGGTTAAGCTTTCTTACAGTTTCTTTGCTTTTGTCCTCCCCCACTCTTCTTTGATTTTTCTTTCTTCAACATTCTGGAATAAGGCTGAAGTTGATGTTTGCCTTCCTTCAGGTCTGTTAGGCTGTGGCAGATCTCTCCTTGAGGGAAAGGTGTTGTTAGTCTAATTCTCCGTGTTCATGCATTTCTCTAACTGGGAAGGGGGTAGTAGTTTGTTCAGCAACCTTGATTTTCTGTTTCCAGAAAGGGTTGCTGACTTTCAGGTTTTTGCTTTCTTCCTTTGCTGAGGATATAGTGATGACTTCCTGTCCTCATATATGTTGGACTGAAAGTTTAAATGTAATCAGAAGACTTTTAGCATCACTTTGTCCTTAACTTAATGCAACTTGGACAAGTACACAAACATACAAATTACCCTCTTCCTAACATACTGTGCTGATAAAGAAAGGCACCATTTTGCTATGAATTAAAAGTAACAGCCGGGTGGTAGCAGTGCATACCTTTAATCCCAGCACTCGGGAGGCAAAGGTGGGCAGATTTCTGTGAGATGGAGGCCAGCCTGGTCTACAAGAGCTAGTTCCAGGACAGGCTCCAAAGCTACAGGGACAGGAACAGAAAACAGCCAGGGTTTAAATACAGCATTTTAACTTCAGTTTCAGTTGCAGATGAAGAGCTAAAATGAGTTTTCTAATTATTTTTTTCCATATGATACTCTCACAATTATCAGGAGAGATTCCCAAGTGTCAAAATATTTTTTTCAGGTATTTCTTTTGAGCCATCATTAATAACCCTAAACAAGGGCAAATGAGATGGCTCATCAGGTAAAAGTGCTCGCTGCCAATGCTGACAACTTGAATTCAATCACCAGACCCCATACAGTGGAAGAAAAGAACTGACTCCCAGAAGCTTCCCTCTAACCTAGAGATAGACACACACACCACAAACAAAACCTAAGTCTTTTTATTTGTACATACAGCGCAGCAGCTAACACTATGAAAGCAGGAGTAATTTTAAAGGAAATTACACACCATAACACATCCTGATACCCAGATATGATATCAGTGGAAAACACTGATTAAATGAGTGCCTTTTGCTAAAACGACTCTCACTGAAAAGCACTTCTGAGAAGGTTTCTGTGGCCCAATGCACACATTCACACATATTATCTCCTTCTGACACACTGCTAATAAAGGAAGGCATGGATTTGCTGTGGCTTTTGTGGAAAGCTTAAGACGGTGGTTCCCAAATACTTCTGCTCTGAGAGCACTGTACCTCAGAGAAGTAATAGCTTGTGTGAAGCCCTCTCAGCTCTGACTCTAAACTGGTGTACACAGGCCTCTGACACCCTGTTGTACTGTGGTACATGGATTGTTCCAGGCTGTGGGGGTGGGTGGGAAAGAGTTTTAAAATATAAATAGAGATCAGGACAATGACTATATTTATTTAGAGGTGACAACATCATTAAATAATTTAGGTCAGCTGATGCAAGAGAAGCCGAACCTTTAGAACAACTGGCATGGGACTCTCTCATAATTACCAGGCAAGGTGAGTGTGCCCTGGCTAATGCCACTCTTCAAATTTGATCTCTGTTCCCATACTGACCTTGGGGGAGCTTCAGTCCATTAAAGGAATCAGTGAGGATTATACTCTAACTAGATGGGGAGAAATGCACACCTTTCTGTGCTGCAGGCTCCACTCCTGTTGGGCATCTCCAAAGGGAATTCAGTCACTGTGAGTTGCTACAGTTCAATGTGCACCATATTTTGATAACACACAGAGAGTGTTTTATTGCAGTCAAATAATATCTTGAGCTCTCACAACAGCAAACTGCAGCAACTTCAAAGGGATTCCAGTCCAACTGGAACCGTCATTACAAAACAAATTCTAGCTTTATTGTCAGCCAGACCACAAAGGGGTTACAAACTGTGCCAAAGTAAACGCTCTTGAAATCTCCTCTGTATATTACCTTTGAACAATTAATTGGTCTCCTGGAGACAAGAGAGGGAAAAAAAGAAAGAAAACAAAATAAAAGATTGACAATAGAATATATTGTTCTTAGATGACATAGCATGGGCAACCCATAGACACATTACACAAAATCCTGCTACCCTGACCATTAATTTCAGCTAGTCTATAATTTCACACTTTAGGCTCAGTGTTGTATGGTGAAACGATTCCTACTTTGTAGAGTATGTTTTTAATTAATCACAAAGAGGAGATTCTGCTACCTAGGAGAATATACAATATTTAATATCAGGGGCCCACTGTCACCCGGTCTCGGAGGCGATTTCCACTGGTGAGGCATTTCTTGGAAGCTATTGGCCATCTTTGTAGCCTTCATCAATCTGCCTCCTTCTGGTATCTTCCAAAGGGATAAGACATGGTTCTGACAGTACAATTAGTGGGAAAAATGTGTGTCTGAAGCATATCAGGAGCTAAATGTCCAGAAGTCCTAACTTCAACTACCATCATGTGCCTGGACGGCTACTTTCCCTCTCAGTCCTCCCAACTTTTTCGTACTGTAGGACCCAAGCCTTGGGTTGGAGGTCATTTCTGACCCTGCCCTGTGCCTTGGGTTTACAAACCATGTCTGATGCCTGCCTCCTGGCCTCTCTCGGAAGCTGACCCAGATTAAGCAATGTCACACTGATCAGGTCCTTGTTACTCTTGTGTTAAATAAAGGGGCTCTAGTGGCAAGGCTTCAATGTTGGTACACATTCATATACCAGAGCCACACAGTGGCTTGTCTAAGAACTATGTCTTAGGATAGATATCAGGCAAGTTTCAGAAAGCCTGCACATATGTGTGTCTACACCAGTACCTGGTGCCAGGAGGTTATCTGGAGAGTCTGTTGCTTCTGACATTGATACAGTGACCCTCTGAACAAGATTTATACTATGATCAATTATCATGGATGATGTTCCTTGAAGAAAAGTCACATATGGATTTTGCAGATAATTTGATTCTTGATCTGCCCTGAAATTCAACACGTCCTGATGTGTTCTTAGAATGAGAAGAAGCAACACACATACTCATCTACATACACACTTAAATACACATGTACACAGTTCCAAAAGTGGCACAGGAAGAAGGGAGCCTTCAGGGTTTATAACTGAAGTTGTTAGAAATGATGGAAGGACTTGTGTTCAGGGTAAAGCAGGAAAACGGAGTGTGTGCTACGTGAGGAGGCCAAGGTGGCAGGAGCGGCATACACAGGAGGGGCCTATTATTGCTAGAGAGGGAGTGGGCAGACAGGTGGCACCAGGTCTCACGGCAAATCAGGCTATAGAGGGAATGTCAAATCCCACCAGGCTTTCTGATCTGAACCATACAATAAAGCCCTTAAGGGTAAGTACAGAAAATTCTGTAAGCTTATAAAAACAAAACATAGCAACCAACCAACCAACCGACAGTCAGTTAGTTTGTCTGTGTAGGAATATTATGGACTGTCTGTCTTCAAGTCAGGGCCCTTTCACCTACAAGTTTCTGAGCTTTTGTATTTTTTCATGTACATTTAATGTTCTTTCTTTCAACTATTTTATGTTTGCTAAAAACTTGTATCTTAACTTCCCAAGTAGGTGCAATTGTAATTTGATGAGATTCATTAATTTTAGTTTATAATTTATTGTTTTTCTTAATCAGTACTTTATAAAGTTTTTTTAAAAAAATGTATTTGTGTGTGTGTGTGGTGGGTGGGTGTTTGTATGTTCAAGTAGAAAAAAACTTGCTGCTGTCAGTTTTTTCCTTCTACCATGTGGGTCCCAGGGATTGAACTCAGGTCATCAGGCCTAGTTCCAAGTGCCTTGGCTTGCTAAGTCATCTCCCTGGCCCAAGTGTACAATTTTATTCTAAGACAAACATGAAACAAAAAGGACAAGGAGCTTGTCCCAAAGACCTTCTCACACTCTGCACCATGCCACACCTTTAGCAGAATGATGACAGTACTGAGAGCCAAGCAAGTACCACCTTGTACCTTCCCCATCCTCCACCCCACTTAGTTGTCATCTCAGTCCTGGCATTACTGGTCAAGCACACAAACACAGAAGACATTCTGCTGGGTGCTCTTGGCTGCTTTAGTCACTTTGCCAGCTGTCAATCTACTCTGACCTAGACCAGGCAGCAGACAATTCGGCCAGGAAATGTGGGCCCAGTGTTGAACTATAAAGTGTGTATGAAATTTTCAGTCACTTAAATTCAATTAAAGAAACCTCCTCTATTGTCCAATTTGGTCCTGGAGCTCCCCAACATGGGGTTCTGCACGGATCCCCAAAAGGAGGGAACCCCAGATACAAATGTGGCCCTGTGAGCCTGAAGCTGCCTTTATCAGTTACCTGTGGCTTCTGAACTTGCTCCTATAGCACACATCTACCATACTGGGGTTTGTATTTGTAAAGACTTACGGCCATCACAACTTAACTCAGTAACATTGCTGAAGTCAGAGGCCAGGGTTTCTTGACTCTGGTGCTAGATTTTCTCATAAATTCAGCAATTAGAATGTGGCTGGTTATTTTAATTGCTTTTGAGGAAAGAGGGTTGTGATTACATAGAAATGACATGATTTTTGGAATAAAACCAGGAGAGAGGAGAGGTATTTTGTCTCTCTTGTCTTATCTTTAATCTTACCTTTTTATTCCTTTATGCATATTTAGCTTTGAACCTATACTTCATGAAATGAGGTCAGTAAAATCTTGTTTTTTTACATGTAACTAATCAAATTATATTCCAAATTCTCTAGATCATCAATAAAACTGTTCTACATTGAAGCACAGTAATCTTGGTCCTAAGATAGTGGGTTTTGACAGTCAGTGGCTAAAACTGACTTTACCCATCTTTTAGCTAGGTATTTCAAACTAGTCATCTGTTCTTTAATTTCCTCCTCTGCAATATGGGAATACTAAGAACAGTAATGAACTTTGTAGTGCTGCTGACATGACTCCAGAAGTGGTATGTAAATACTAAGTTGTGGGCAGTGAAACTCTCATGTTGCTGGTGGGAGTGGGAAAGGACAGAGTCACTTTGGGAACTGTTTGGGCAGACTCTTCTTACCAAGTTACAAATATCCTTCTTGTGTGTGCATACCAGCAATCCTATCCACAAGCACGCACACCAGAGGAATGAAAACACATGCTAGCACAAGCCTTGCAAGCGAATATTCACAGCACCAATGTTCAGATCCCAAAAGGAAACAGCCCTGAAACCTTCAGGTTGTGAGGGCGCAAACAACATTTAAGCACATACGTAAATAAAAGGTGACTCTCAAAAAGACATGTATGAAACACAGAACATGCAAGAGACATGCATAAAAGACAGAAGATACAGGCCACATGATTCCATCTCTGTAATATTCTTGGGTGGTTGAACTGGGGAAGACACTGCTATAGAAAGGGAAGAATTTACTGTGTAGGACAGGAGAGGGTATGCAATGACGTTAGACAAACATAACCTTGTTTAAACCAAAGGTGTGCACTGAAAGTGGGTGATTTAACTTTAAGTTAGTTATATCCAAAGACTTGAAGGTTAAATCAACACCTGTACCTGGTAGCAATGGAATATACTTGGTAAACTGCCAATTAACTTATAGTTGATGGTCACTGAGATCAAAGGCCTGTGCCTGTGTTAAAACTGGCGGGTACTGAAGCCACATTGTTCTTAAGCCTACATGTTGCTTATGTCCTGTAAGTACTTTGGACACAAAACTGCCCTAAAAATTATTTACATGAAAGTAAAAACAATCCTCACCCAAACCAGAGTCATGGAACCTGATTATCATATATAAGCTCCCCCCACACTTAGATAAAGGGAGATATAGGAATGCAAAGTGTTGTGATTATTCTTGAGTTTTAGTTACACAAACAATGTGGTTCTTGTTTTGCTAAGTCATTTTTAATAAACTTAAAACCTTCTCATTATTAGAATGTATTAAAATGCTATTCGACAGTATATTCTTTAACTACTTTGTGTTGACATTACAGACTTAAATGGGGCCTATATACTAAAATATTATCCACTCATTTTTGTGTGTGTTTGCATGCTCATGCCATGGTTCACAGATATCCACTCTTTGACCTGCATTGACAGCGGGATTGAGGGTGTGACATTCACCTGAAAGAACAGGACATGGGAGGTACTGGAAATGTCAGGTGACAATTTCAGGCACTAAATCTCAACAGGAAAGAATACGGCCATTTCACTTAACATTTGTTGACTTCAATAATTTCTTAAATGCTAACACTTGATGACAGTCTTCAGCACATTGCTGGATACTACATACTGAAGTCTTTTTTTTTTTTTGTACAGTATAGAAATGGACCCAGATTTCTCTCCCATGCCCAGGGACAATGCCTTAAGGCAGAGGGCATAGTCATTTTTAACCCACAAAGCCAATCTAGACTGGAAACTCTCTGGAGGATTCTGGTCTGCCTTGGTATTGTGTGGAGGTGGTGGAGGAAGACACATCAGTCACTCTTATTACCAAGCCTTTCCTGGCTGCAGGCAGAAGCTGCAAGCTGAGGCTGAGTTTCTCAAGCTCTGCACTCTGAAACCCGAGATGACGCAGCCTCCTTCCTGCACAATAGTGTAGAGTGCTCATGGCATTATGACTTGTCTAGTTCCCACAGAGGGAGGAAGCCTGCCAAATATTTGTAATCTGTGCTTAAGTATGCAATCAGGGAAGCCACACCCAGAAGCAAGTGCGTGGCTGCATAATTACAAGGCTCTTGCTGGAAGATCAGCTGGAAAGACTTCTAGAGTAGAAGCTGATGAGTGTCAACAGGCTCCATAAAACTCTGCCTCTTTTCCTCGGCAAAATGTTTTTCCTTGGACTCTGGTAGTCATGAAGCTTCCTACTGCCCCACTGATGATACACACTAGCTCTATGTGTACACACAGCCACTTAATAAGGTATCTGTACATAAAGGTTGTAGATAAACAGATCCTCCATGTGGTTTTGTATTTGTGTCCTAAGACTATTGGATGAGCTAGTAGTGCAAACGATCCTTTCTTTCCTGGTAAGAAAAACATTTTGGTATATTTGCTATGGTACTTTCAGGCAAAGTCATACAACATGCTGACATAGACGGCTCTGACATCAATTTGACATCAGAGCTAGCACTGCTAGGGTAATCATGAAGTACTGAAAAAGTAAAGAAATGGATAAATGTCACCGCAGGTTGTATTAAATACTTATTAAAAAGTGAGCTTACTGTATTGCATACAAGAGCGAAACTCTCAAGGAATAAAGCTGTATTTTTGTATATAAAAGAAAAGCATTCTTTACTGAAATTGGCAGAACTTTAATTTTAGAGCTATGGGCATTTGTTGAAATATTAAGACATATCATTTTCTTCATCTTAAGTATTTGAGTAAAGAAAGATTAAACGTTTGGAATTCGAGGCAGGATAGGAACTATGTCCCCAGTTTTAGCAGCATAGCTACAGTGAGCTCCAGGATGGAGGCTACCCCATTTGCAGGCTCCAGAGGTATGTCCTGCATACCCCAACCTTCTCACCAGCAGGAAATTGCTCCACAACAGAAAACTGAACAGTTTATGCTATCAAGTCTTTCCCCAAGTGGTGAACAGCTAGCTAGCACAAGCCACAGACTCAGCTGCCTTTCATAGGCTCAATGCATTTCTGTGTCAGAATCTGCTCAGGCTCCAACTTCAGGGAAAGAGAACATGTCTATTACTAGGTCTTGGTGGTGTTGTCTAAGGTCAAACAGGTGATGAGTATCAAGGTCAGGGTTTGGATTCAACCCCAGGTGTTGTGAATTTCAGTCCTGAACTCTTCCCACTGCATTCCAGGCCACCTTCCCAGTAATGTGTAGGGTCAGTGTTAACCCTGGACAGGGTGAAGCACCACTGTATCCCAGGAACCAACTTAGACCTTAGGAACACATTAGGCAGGGTCCTGACATGTAGCAGACACTCTCCCAGGAAGGGTGATGCCCATGGTGGGTACAGGTGTGACATCGGGAGACTGTTCCATGGAAGCCTCTGACACAGACTGAGGGGTGAGGAGTAGCACTGCCTCCAGCTTTCTGGAGGAAAAGTATGTCAGTGCCCTGAGGCAAGTGGAAGGGTCAGTGTGGGTGGAGAGGGGCCAGTGGTGTGAGAGGGTAGGAGCCAGGCTCAGCCATGGAGGCTAGGTAGCCTTGGCAACACTGACCTCTATGGGATTCCTTTCTGGGAGAGACTAGAAGTCACAAGACATCTGCAGAAGGGGTACTAGGGTCTCTTTTTATTTTAAAAGCATTGTTTTGGCTGCTGCCTTGAGAATGCGCTGTTAAATGCCAGGAGGGCAGTGAGGATACTCCCAGGAAGTCCAGGAAGATGGGATGGCAGCTCCATGTAGCAAGGCTGGAAGAGGAAAGAAAAGCCTGGGTTCTGGATTTGTTTCTAAAGGAGAAAGGGTCGAGTTTGGTGATGGATAACTTTAAGAGTATTAAAGAGAGAAAGAGGACTCAGAGTTGATTTGAGTTCAATAGAAGACAACCACACGTTCTGGGAACCTGCTACTACTCAGGCATAGCACCTCCGATAGTCTCAGAGACTCTGCAAGGTTTGCCTTACTCTGTAGTTCAGATTCAATCAGACACAGGTCTGTCCACAAAGCTCTTGAACTCTGTCTTACTTGGATCTATCTCTAGCAGTCAAGTATAGCAGTTTCCTGTACCATGTATGTTTCTTACGGCACCTGTGTGAATCTTTACGGAAACTTGCTTGACTCAAAGCACAGAGGTGGCTGTGAGCCACAAGTCCACAGATCCTGTTGACCATCTCCTGAACAGAGACTGGCCGGGGAACACTACACTCCATTTATAGCTTAGAGATATCACTGGCACAGTCTTACGAGGCATAATGATGTGAAGAAGTTACAGTTCCATAAACACAGCCACTAATACTCTTGGGATGTGAGTAGATTTCTGAGGTGGTACCTTTGATGACATATGATATTTCTTTTTCAATAAATAGATTTTTTCAGGCAAACAAATCAGCTCTCCACATATTCATACAAGTTTTGGGAGGGAAGAAAATAAATGACAAGAATATAAAATATTGTCATTCCCCTGGGAGATACCATAAACCACTTTAGAGAATGTGCATTTGGGTGTGTATAGGTTGTATCTTATACTATGGTCTTGTTAGAATGGTAGAATTTATAACTTTTATGTCACCATTAGCTCCAACAGCCTACTATAAGGACAGGCAAGATTTTGGCCTTCCTGTCAATACTCAGCATATGAACTGCAATGAGGAAGAGGATTCTAAAAAGCAATGACTCTCAACCTTCCTAATGCTGCAACCTTTTAATACAGTTCCTCATGTTGTGATGATCCCCGACCAAAAGTTATTTTTATTGCTATTTCATAACTGAAATTTTGCTAGTGTTATGGATTATAATGTAAATATCTGTGTTTTCTAATGATCTTAGGAGACCCCTATAAAAGGGTTGTTTGATCCACAAAGGAGTCACAACCCATGGGTTGAGAACCACTGCTTTAAAGCTTGTAATAATATGTCCTAGTACAGCTGACGACCAGAACAAATGTAAGAGTACTGTGACTACACTATCTAAAACTGGTGTGTGTGTGTGTGTGTGTGTGTGTGTGTGTGTGTGTTTGGGGGGGGGGCACTAGGATAAACTCAGGGTCTTGCATGAGCCAAGCACTTGCTACTGAACTATTGTGCTAGACACATTTTTAGCCAGGGGAGAGAGCAAGTGTGGCCTGTGGGGCAGCCCGTATTTCAAATGATCACAGAAGAACTCATGACCGCTTGCTCTTCTTCATCATCCCACTTTGTCCACGCCCAATACTACAAACATGAGCCAAGAGAGCTCATAAAATTACTTAAGTACAGGCCTTTAAAACTACCTCTCAATGAATACCTGAAAGCTTTCACTAGCTATTATAAAGTTACTTTTTATTTTCTGAACGACGTACCTTATGACTAATGTCAACTAGCAATGGAGCAATTGAGGGACACTCCCCCTGAATTACAACTCAGGCAGAATTGAAATTCAAACTAAACATAAGCAACTGGGTATTCAGGGCGGGTATGTTCAGGCATCCCTGAGCAGTGAACCCAAAGCTCCCTGGGCACAGTCATGGCGTGGCACAAGTCTTTTCCCTATGCTTTTGTCTCCTTCATGATTTCCCTTCCCAGGCTTTTGCCCAAGTTGTCATTCTTCCACTCATAAGTCTGACTTGAGCTGTAAGGTTATAGCTCTAGTTTGCAGAGCACAGGTTTATCTGTATAGTAGAATCAAACAAGCATTTAGATTTCATAAATGTTATCTAAAAAATTCAAATGAAGAAGAGCCATGATTTTTTTGAGCCAAATGGACTACATACTTGACTTAATCTTAAATAAATATTCAAATCCACTTTCAACAGCATAGAGATCAACTTGAGATGCTGGTAGGTATACTCAAAATATGACTACAAATAATAAGACTGCTTTGGTTACACAAAATAAAATTGGGCACATATTTACACATACAAATGAACCATATGCAATCATCTCAGAAGCCTAAGGGTATACCAGTTTTGGTTCCAGATACTTCTGGGCTATCTCCTTATCTGCTTTAATAGTGAGTCTACAAGTCACACTGAAAATCGGGTTTAGTACTACAGAGGAAAATGATGCTTCAAATAGGATTTCTTTTTGTTGTTTGCAAATATTCTGCTCCTTACATATAAAGTATGAAAAGATTCATAGTTTTCAATGTGCTAATTTTAAAAAATCAAACTTTTCTTGGGGTCATTTAGTAGGATTAAAAACAATGAAGCTTCTAGACCAGGTTATCACTTAATGTCACAAGAATGTTGAGGCTGAAGACTGACTACTATTTGTGGCTTGATTTCTGACAAAGGCTGTAAATTTCTAAGAGAGTTTATGTGAATTTCTGACTTCTATAGAATTTCTGAGCCAATGGATCTTTCTGAAATAGTATATGAAATATTAGTCCATTGGTAATTTCACTCTGTAGAACAGATATCTTAATGCAAAGTGTGCGCTGACTGGGTCTAGCAAGGCACTGTATTTAACATGAATGCTTTGCTTATGTCGTTTGTTTCAGAAAGTTAGAGGTGATGGGTGACTGGCATACAGAAAACACATTTTCAGAAGACTAAATACTGGCCATTACAGAAAACCCTCTAATATACTGGTAGATGATGCCCAACAGACCTTTCTTGACATGAACATTCACATATGTGGCTATGACAAATGGAGGGGAGTTACTCTTAGCAAAATCTTAAGAGAACTTTTTCTATTCCTCTGATGGTCTTGCACGTCCTGTCCTGGGATCCAGGTTTACTCCGGCACATATTTAGAGCCTTATCATGAAGATACACAGTGCTGAAGCAGCCTGTGTCCTGGAAGCAGGCCGAACATAACCGAATAAAATGTACTTTCCAAGCTGAAGCTTTTATGAGAAAACCAGAGTGCAAGGCAGCAAGGTGTGTTTAGTATGTGAGCAGCCCAGCATGGTCTACACAATGAGTTCCAGGTCAGCCAGGGCTACACAGAGAAACTCTACCTTGAAAAACCAAAAATAATAGTTAAAGGGCCATCTCTCTCCCTGTTCTTTGCTAATTCTGGCTACTTTAGTTGTTTCTCCTTCACTGAAGTAAAATCTTCCATTCACAATAGGAGAAGGGTTAATAACAGCAATTGGAATAGTGCTTTGACAGGCTACTGACAATTTCACAAACCTCATTTCCACTTTCCCATAAGATAAGGAGTAAGGTGGGATAGGAACTTTTTGTGCACATTTCACAGATGAAGAAAGTAAGTAAAGATGCAAAAGATGTTCAGTGGCAGAGTGCATAATTAGCATATACAAGCTGGTGTTTGAATTTCAGCATATACACAAAGGTGGCTGGATATACATTCTGCAATGAGCAGCTAGAAGTGGCAAAACCAAAGCCCAGACATGTTGATACTAAGCCAGCTACATTCTGCCTCAGAATGGCTTTCTCTCCATTAAAAAATAGGAGTGGTTGAAGAATAAGCATTTAAAAATATAAATAAAGATTTAGATAAGGACCAAAATATTCCTTAATATAGAAAAATGCAAAAGCCTTGGAACACTATAACCCAATTCTTTAAACTTGTGGTTTTCCAAATGTGGTCACTAGGCCCAGTCAACTGCAGAAACATCACCCAAATGATTAGGAAAACCGGGATTTGTGAACTGCAAAGACTGTGGATATATGGGTAGATCAAGCTCAGAAGTGCTGATGTGGAGTAGACATAAAAATCAGAGAAGGGGAGGATGGGGGGAACTTGGGGAAACAGGATGATTGGGATAAAGGAAGGTTGGATAGGGGAGCACGGAAGCACAATTCTTAGTTAAGGGAGCCACCTTAGGGTTGGCAAGAGACTTGAACCTAGAGTGGCTCCCAGGAGCCCAAGGCGATGGCCCCAGTCAGTTCCTTGGGCAGCTGAGGATAGGGAACCTGAAATGACCCTATCCTATAGCAATACTGACGAATATCTTGCATATCACCATAGAACCTTCATCTGATGATGGATGGAGATAGAGACAGAGGCCCACACTGGAGCACTGGACTGAGCTCTCAAGGTCCCAATGAGGAGCGGAAGGAGGGAGAAGATGAGCAAGGAAGTCAGGACCACGAGGGGTGCACCCACCCACTGAGACAGTGGGGCTGATCTATTGGGAGCTCCACAAGGCCAGCTGGACTATGACTGAAAAAGCATGGGATAAAACCGGACTCTCTGAACATGGCGAGCAATGAGGGCTGATGAGAAGCCAAGGACAATGGCATGTGGTTGTGATCCTACTTCATGTTCTGGCTCTGTGGGAGCCTAGCCAGTTTGGATGTTCACCTTCCTAGACACGGACGGAGGGGGGAGGACCTTGGACTTTCCACAGGGCAGGGAACCCTGACTGCTCTTTGGACTGGAGAGGGAGGGGGAGAGGAGTGGGGGGGGGGGGGAAGGGTGGGAGGAGGGGGAGGGAAATGGGAGGCTGGGAGGAGGGTGAAACTTTTTTTCCTTTTCTCAATAAAATAAAAAATTAAAAAAAAAACAAAAAAAACAAAAACAAAAACAAAATCAGAGTAGCCACCAAATAGAATGGAATCCACAGCCATAAGGCAGTTGTTTCCTCCACCCACGGTCATGGTTTTTAGTTATGATTGCTTAGACCTGCTTGTCCAAAACAACCAGCATATTTTGGCTCCCTTCTTCCCCAGGAATTCAGTATGACTGGGGTGTATGAAACGTGAACTAACTACAGAAAGTAACATACCCACAATAAAGGTATCTTTAAGGGGCAAGTCATGAATGTTACATTGTCTGTGGCCACATGTGATCATTATTTATGCATGTGAATTAAGAGCAGAGTCAGACAGGAAAGAGGGGCTTCTTCTAGCCTGACAGAATTGGGGTTCCTTTCTTCAGCTGGTGCTTGGCTTGCTCCCTCCTGGGGAGATTAAAGCTTTGGTAAGTGGTTTATCTTGGCTAATGTATACTTTAGTTCTGTGTATATAGAGACACATATATCCACACGGCAGTGTTTATATAGAATATGCATGTGAAGTATTCCTGGAGACGAGGCCTGGAATGGGCAGTGACACCTAGGAAGTTAGAACCCAAATTTTTAAAAAGTGACCAGGTTTCTCTTAAGAGCCCTGCCCTATGCCCTACAAATACATAGGCAGGTACAGAAGGAATAGTCTTTTCTTTACTGCACATACAGTTAGTAGGGTCTGTCTTCTGTTTCCGGGAGGAACGGGGCAGT
This sequence comes from Microtus ochrogaster, assembly GCF_000317375.1. Taxonomy (NCBI): domain Eukaryota; kingdom Metazoa; phylum Chordata; class Mammalia; order Rodentia; family Cricetidae; genus Microtus; species Microtus ochrogaster. The sequence continues at coordinate 37,415,181 of NC_022018.1, forward strand.
TTGTGGTAGCATCCTTTCATCTATGGAGACTTTAAAGACATGAGTAGGGATATGAGAAGTTCTGGATATAGCTTACTCAGGCTGCTGCTTTAAATCAATCCAGAAAGTTGAGATGGATGAGAAAAAGCACTTGGTGCCAGGAGTCTGGCACTAAGACAGGTGGAGTGGAGACTCTGAGCCATGACTCTGTGCATGCATGACCCCATACATCTAAACAGAGGTCAGCAGTGGCTGGACATGCCTGTTAGGACACTCGGGGTCTGGTTTCTTCCTTTCCCCCTTCCCTTCCTTTTTCTTTGTTGGTAGGGAAGTGTATTTCCTTGGAAAGGAACAGTTAAATTCCTTTTTAGGACTCTGAATGCCAAAGGAGATACTAAAAGTATTTTGAACATGTGGCTAGAAGATTTTATGTATATGTTCATGACAACAGATAGCAACAGCATCCTGAAGAAAACTTAAAAGGAAACAGAAAAATGGCTCAATTATTAGAAATGTTACAAAGTTAGAGGGTAGGGAGACAGCACAGTTAGTAAAGTGCTTGGTATACAAGCACCCTGAGTTTGGATACCCAGCTCCCATGTTAAATAAAAAGCTGGCATAGCAGTACATCCTTGTAATCCCAGCACTAGAGAGCCAAGGAAAGAGGGATCCCTGGGGCTGTTGAGTCCAGTCCAAGGAGCAAGTCGCAGGTCCCAATGAAAGACCTTGTGTCAAAACAAAACAAAAGCAAAGGGCGGATGGCTCCTAAGGTAAAAATATGTAAGGTTGACTTCTGGCCTCTATACACACACACATGCATGTGGGCAGACACACACAGACACACACAGTCAAGAAATGTTACAAAGATAGAAATATGTGATAGGCTCTGGTTGTCTGCTTAACAAGACCTGCTAGTCTGTGTACAGATTAAACAGCATGTGTTCAGAGTCGTTAACTGTTTAACTGGTTGAGTGTGGAATTCTAAATAGCCCTTCTATCTAGTAACTGATCACAGAAAAAAGGGAATGGAGAAAAAGAAGATAGTGTTTCAGGCTAGAAAAAAAAATGAGCCTGAGAGAAGAACATCAAAGAGGAGCTGGAAAGTCGGCTCAGTGGTTAATACACTTGTTGCTTGTGGAGAGGATCCGAGCAAGGTCCTTCTGGCCTCTGTACACACATGTGGTACACACACACACACACACACACACACACACACACACACACACTCAGGCACACATATATACTGAAATAAATATTTAAGAAAGGAAGAAGAGCAGAGAAGATGAAGGTAGAGAAAAAATAAGGAGGCAGAAGGACCTGCAGGAGTGAGGTGCAGGGTAGTTAGAGGCATGAAATGGACTGGGTTAGAAGCAATGTTGGCAGGGAATGGACAGGGACTATCTTACCAGGACTGGCAGCCCAACCAATCACTGACACTGTTTGTTGGCTCTGTGGTTGGTCATGGATGTGGGTAGGACTGGCCTGAGGAAGGCTCTAGGAGAATCTGTTCTCTCACCTTTTGTTTCCTGAGGCTGCCCATTTCACAGCACCTATTCACGTTATTGGGACCACTGTTTCTGACCTCTTATCTTCTCTCACTTGACTCTTTTGGCTGCTTTACAAAAGGTCCCTGTGGTTACTGAAGTACCCTTCATCACAAGTTCAAAGGCCTCATGGATGCCAGAATCCATGAATGGAAAGGAAGCCTACACTTTTAAAGCATTTTCTACTCATGCATATCTGTGACAAAGTTTGTTTACATTTTTATTTTATTTTATTTTTTTTGCATTTTGTTTGAAGTTTTTTATTTTTTTATTTACTTTTTTTATTTTTTGAGACATGGTCTCAGCTCATGTCCTCAAGCTCATGATCTTTCTGCCTCTAACTCTTGAATGCTGGAGTTACACCTGGCTTATGCAGTAATTCTGCTTATACACAGTGAGAGAGTACAACAGACCAGTAATGCACCAGGATTGTCCTAACAACGCACTGTATGCTATATGACAACTATTCCTCGAATTTTTCATAATACTCTTGGATTATAAGAGGCCAAGAGCAGGGGGAGTTAAACTAGACAAAGAAATGAAGCCACATTATAATCAGGACCTCTTGAACATCAAGAACAATTTCCTGCACAAGATCCCACGCATATGTCTACTGTCTTTACCACACAAGGTAACATCATGGTTCTCAGATTAGGGTGGAGATCAGGGTGGGGACACTGGTCTGCTCACTACAGAGATCTGGTGCAGCACCTAATAGGTCCAGTTTTCTTCCTGGTGTGGCTCTGAAGCATAGCTACCTCCTCAAGCACAGTGGTAGCAGGCCTGAGGCCACCAGGTAGGGTCTCACACCAGGTTACATAAACTTTTGTGAATTCTACAAGTCAGACAACTTAGCACTTTTTATCTATGGGGACCCTCCCCTTAAACACTTGAGCTCCCAGAAACATGAGGCAGGTCCAACTTTCTCATTTTCTCTCTCTATTCAGACTCTAAGGGAGAAGCTTGCTGTTTAATTTGAAATACTACATCAAAAAAAGAAGCATCCTTAAAAGGAAAATCTGAACACTCTAACTTATTTGCATGATAAAAATTTAAGAATTACTATTTTAAAAACATCTCATCTGTGTATTCAACTACTTTTTAAATATAATTTATCTATTTGTATTTTATGTCCATTGGTGTTTTGCCTGCATGCATATCTGTGTGAAGGTGTCAGATCTCCTGGAACAGGAGTTATAGACAGTTGGGAACTTCCATGTGAGTCCTGGGAATTGAACCCAGATCCTCTGGAAGAGCAGTCAATGATATTAACCCCTGAGTCATCCCTCCAACACTACTACATTCAACTACTTTTATGGGAAGTTTTGGTTTTGTTCCAAATTGCATTTTTCTGCTTGTTGAAAAAAAAATCCTATAGTTTCTTAATTCCATTTTAATAGTCACAGAAGATACCACAAGAAACTGAATTTAGGTTAAGCTCAAATGATCTTCTTAAACCCATTCAAGGAAGAGGGGAAGAGAGAGCCTGCAGCAAGCTTCATGGAATCCAAATCATGAGCTTACCCTTGGTGGGCAGCAAAGTTACAACTTTTGAATCCTAGTGACTCTAAGCAGAGTCAGCAGCCACTCAGGGAGGAGTCCACATTACAGTTTAAATATTTGTGGCTGGACAAAAGAGGATGAGATCAGAGATGACCTGGGTATGGGGAAAAGACTTGGGGGAAGATAGCTATATAGGACACTGGTGCCTACTTCTGGTTACTGCCAACTTGAGCTGTGTTTTCTGATGTAGACATCATGCACAGGACGGACTGGGATGGCAGGGGGTTGGGGCAGAGGAGCCACACGTTATGAGGTTCTCATCCTTCCTGGGGCTATGATGACAACCTGAGCAATACTTTATCAGGCACAGAAATGTGGAATTCAAAGATCCATCTCAGATTTCTTCATGGAAATCTGAGATCCCGACCATACTTTGAGAGATAATTGATGGAAAGTAGGAGTCAAGAGGGGTCAATGGTAATTTACCCCATTCATAAATCAGAATAGCAAAGTACATAAAACCCCAGCTCAGACTGGGGCCAGTGCTATGGCCCAGACCTGGTACCACTCAGAAGTTTGATGAAGCATAAGGTAATCCCTTGTACAATGGCTGGAGGTCTGTCTGTACCATGTTCACTACCCCATTCCTGCTAGTTTTCTCCCTCCTCTTCTCTGCTCACAGAAGGACTCCCTTATTCTCAAAGGCGCAATCTGGACTTGTGGTGAGTTTGATTTATAATTAACCAACTGACTCTTATATAACTTAATCTATATTTATTGTTAAAATGACAGCTGCATTTCTTGGCTGTCTCACTGTATATATGTATTGTTCTCTTCTCAAAGTGAATGAAATGAAAGCCACAAATCTCTGTCCTTCCCTGATGTGTATTGTCTCACCTTCCTTGGCCTGGTCACACACTTCCAGAATGGAAGACCCAACTATCTCAAAGTCTCTCTGTAGAGTTCAAACTTAAATATGGTTCTGGAAAATCTTAAAGGATACATACACTATTATTGATAAATGAGTATTTTTGTTGATCACAGAATTAACAATGAACTAATTTGTTGTATTTTATTTTGCTATACTAGGGCATCAAATCTAAGGCCCCTAGAGTAGAGCCCTGGGACAACTCTGCCCTAGTCCATACTAAGAAGAGACAATCCATTGCTCTGATTTATGACTGCAGGTTTTTGTGTCCCAGATTATTATCCAAGGAGGTTTCTTAATGCATTTGGACCAAGGCCCATACACGCAAGGAGGTACTCAAATGCCAACTGACGCCTCATGGAGATATAGATGGAGCCATACACCTCAGTGAGATGCACAACTCTTTCTTAAGCTCAAGATGGCTGGTGGATGTGCAGTGGGTTCCCTAGCTGGGTAATACCCTGTGAAATGACAGAGCTTGAGTGGGAATGCGCCATCACAGGACGGTGCACTTTATGCCCTGTCTCTTTCCCTGCCTCTGTCTCACTTGCTGCCCCTAGCAAAGCAAACACTTTAGATACTAGTTTGTAAATAATTCTACTGAGTTCACCTTTTTCTTTTATCTTCACTAGCTTCTCTCCTGAAGATGATAATACAATATATCCAGACATGCCCTGTTACTCCAAAGAAGCTGGCAGTTCATACAGAGATTTTCATTACCAAAGAAAAAGAAATTAAAAGTTGCTCTTTGAAATTTCCCATTATGTTCTGAGTGGAATTTGATTCCACAATTTTGTGAGTTGGGGGTGTAGGACAATGATAGAATATATGGTTAGTATGCACAAGACCCTTAGTTCAATTCATAGCCCATCTGCATTTTTTAGACAAAATAGTCTTACACCCCAGTACTTTAGATAAACACAGAAATACCCTTACCCATTCTACAGTAAGTTGTGGGGCACCAGGCTGGCCACTGTTCTTAACATCTCTGCCAACCTATAACACCAGGTTGCACACAAGGGTCATAGTTTGCCTTTGAGCATCAATGCTGTGGAAATAGCCTAAGATTTATATGCACTCTAGGGAACTTCAGTAAGCACTTCAGCAAGCACTTGGGGGTATACCGACCATTGAGGAACCCATGGTTTTCTTGGTACTCCTCAGCACACCTCTCCTCCTCTTTCCCCACTTTTGATATGAGCTTCTTTAAAAATTAATTCAAAGATATGGTCCTCAAAGGCCAGAGGTATGTTTCTGAAAGTCTGTAGTCTGCTTTCTCTTGGATTATCATTGACAGACTTCATCATGTGCTAGTTATCTGCTGGATTGTGAGGTACTGTGGAAAATATGGTAGCAAAACAAGGTATGGTTCTTGGCTGTAAAATGTTATCATTTTTGTAAGGGAACAAGATTAATATTGATGATGCCACTCATCAATAGCACAAAGCTGTCTTCAAAGATTGAAATGGGAGATGCTGGCTCTAAACTCAATAATGTGATCCAAAAGAGAATGAAGGTTATAGGAGGTAGGACCAGCTCTAGTATAAGAACAGAAGAATCACAGGCTAAAGGGAAAGTCCTGCCTGGTGGAGAGGAGGTATAGAACTTGGAGGAATTATGGAGGGCTCTGAAGGCTGGCAGAGCAATGTGTATGTCAGAAGGGAATAGGTTGAGGAGAGGAGATAGTAGGAGAGAATGAGCATGTGCAGAAGGAAGGTCAGTATAGTCTGAGTTAAGATTGCTTGTTGGAGAAAGAGGATAAAAACTGCATGACTAAATAGAAAGAAACTTCAGGAAATCAGAGATACACCACAGAAGAGGACCTGGACAAGTGAATGAGGCAACTGACCATTTATTAATTCCTGCTAATTTCTCTGTTTAGGTTTTATGGGCATAGACACCGTGTCTGCCAGATTTCACAGCCAACACGAGCACATGTGTAACTCATGAGAACAGATCTTCTTTCATTTCATCTGCACACAGACAAATCTCCCTCCCTCAAGTTACTGAAGGTATGAAATGAGGGGCTAGGGAAATGGCTCAGTGGGTAAATGCTTGCAACCATGAGGACCTGAGTTCAGATCTGCATGACTCACGTAAAAGCTGGTCATTGTGGCACCTATCTATAACTTCAGTGCTGGGAGGTGGAGATAAGAGGGGGCCTAGGAGCTCACTGGCAGCTAGTCTTGCTGAAATGGTGAGCCTTGTCTCCTTGAATAAAAAAAAAAAACAAGATGGAAAGCAACAGAAAACCCAAAGTTGATCTCTGGTTTCTACACACACACACACACACACGCACGCACGCACGCACACACGCGAGAGAGATATGAAGTGAGCAAACAGTGCCTAGAATATATGCTCAGTAAAGGCTGCATATTGGATCTTTCATAGTCGTTTCCAATGTCTGAAGAGAAAAGCGATCAAGCAGGAGGGAATTAACTTTAGCTTAGTCCCTGCTTGATGGGGCTTGCTTTGGAACTAATATTCTAGAAATCTGATTATGACAGCTCTTATTCTGCTATTTTTAAGAGATGGGCAATGTACCTTTGTTTGACCTAAAAGGTCCCTTTAGAACTGAATCATGAAGTGGGTTTAGGATAACTGATGTGTGGTTAAAGTGCTGGGCACATCCCATAAAGATGTTTCCTCTGTCCTTATTTGTGACTTTGGATAATGAGGTTCTGGTCCTATAGAGAATACTACATCCCACTGAAGAACAGAGATTGAATAGTAAAGGATAATTCTACTAGTACGTTTTGATAGCCTGTCACATGCTGGACCTGGCCCTGGAAACACAGTGGAAAAGCACGCAAAAACAGCAACTGGGACATTGGCTCTCAGACTCCATGTAAAGATTTCTGGAACATTTGAAACTATAGTGCTGGGGCTGTAAAAGCTCAGGTGGCCATTGAAGCCTATGCAGGGAAATGTGCCCTTGTGAATGGACATTCTTGGCTACATCTGACTGGGTCCCTTTTCCACTTTCAATATCCAGGTAATCAACTTGTGTTTACCCTAATCCCATTTTAACAATCCAGAAGTGCCTTGGTGATACCTTAAAATCAAACCTTTGATCAGTCCTTCAGCAAAATGTATGCATCCTTAACAGAATGATAAAAACATAGTTAGTAGGCATGGTGGCACATGCCTTAATCCTAGCACTTGGAGGCAGAGGCATACATATATTTATGAGTTTGAGGCATGCATGGTCTCTGCAGCAAGTTTGAGGCCAACAAAGACTACAAAGAAGACTTATCTCAAAATATAACAAAATGATAAAAACCAGCCAATGAATAGTCTTGTGTCAAATGTTTTATAGTCAAATGAATTGTGAAAAATATTTGATACTCTTAAGTACCTTGGAGTCATGGTTGAGGTCTACAGAAGACATGAGCTGTAAACACAAGTCTCATGGGACTGAAATATTTATCTCACTCCTCGGAAATTGCAATGGTTTTTAGAGAGGGGCTGGAAATAAAAAGGATAGAAATGATGATTAAATCGAGTCCTGGGAGATAGCAGGCACCACCAGATTATCCATAGCTGGAGTCAGACACAGAAAAGCACAGCACATCTGTGGGTGTTCGGCAATGGAGAACAGGGTCAGTTTGTGGGTATGCTGGCTGCATCAGACTGATGATTCTGAGAAAGGTTTGGGGCAGAGGCCAAGTCAGAGTTGGAGGCTGGTACAAAAATGAAAGGTGAGGGGCAACGAGTGACAAAAGGGCAAAAGATGAAGGTCAAGTTATAGGAAAGGGTGATGAAGGAAGTAGAGGCAAGGGATGCACTCAGGTTGTCCTGCCTGTTTGTTTTAATCTGGAGCTTATAAAAGAGAATAATTAACTGATAAGAATAGTGTGAGGTCACACTAAGGGATTATATGTTTTCAAAGTCATTTGCATTCACCAGTAATCAATAACACAGAAAACATAGAAAGATGGGGGAAACACTGAAAGATACAGAAGCCCCCTTGGAGGCCTATTTTCTAAACACCACGGACACTGATAGTTCTAAAGGAATAAGGCTCTTCCTATTGGGATACTGAAGGATGTGTCTGGCCATGATACCTCCCCCCCATACAGGATTTCTCACAATTTTGGTTGTTCTATTGAATATTTACTATACATTTTTTTGCCCAGCATATTAGCACTAAAGGAAAGCATTATGCTCATGTCTCCTGTTCCTAGACATCATGCTGTTGAACAGACCTTAAGAATCAAGGGGAATTACTTTAAAGCAAACACTCATGCCAATACTTTAGGGGAAGGCAAGGAAGCACTTGGCATTTCTCACTGGTTCCTAGCTTGTAACTTTCCAAATTCGCTTGCTGTCAACTGAACTGGGCATGGAACCACTTACAACTGGCGGTTTGTGGATAACAGAGTAGTATTTTAGCAGTTAAGTGGATCTCAGATTTCAGTACCTCTCAAATGTTGTTTACTCAAAATTTCAATATTATTATTGGTTGGGAATAGAAGGAATTAAAATTACATCTCCACGGTACCACCAGAACCACATTTCTGCTAACCATACTTACGTGACTTTGAAGAAACAAAATCAAGTTGTAACATTTTAAGGTAAAAAGATTCTGATTTTAAAAAAATATTTATCTGTCTTTCCACCTATTTACATAAGACTAAAAGATATTTCTTGGTAGGGAAGGCTTAGTGACAGACTAAAGAGACACAAAATGAGAGGAGGAACTAGAGGACAGTTCTGTCAAAAGCCCTGCTTCAGAGCTTTGTTACCCTTCGCTGGGGAAGGTGCTGGAAAGATGTAGCCATGTGTCTTTGTCTCCCCCAGGGTAGTCCTTGCACAGGCTCTGCACAATATGCTGGAAACACACTGCTGGCTTCCTATCTGTTCTGTCTCCACTCTTCCTGAGAGACACATGCCAATAGTATTCATACGTGGAACTCAGAACATATATGGACAATAATTTCATATATAATAACTTAGTGCAGATAAAATATTTTTGTCCATATTTTAGGTAAGTTATTTAAAAAAACAGATTTTCATTGTAAGTGCTGTGTAATGATGCCATTAAAACAAGCTTCCTAGAAGAAAAATGTTGTCAAGTTAAAAACGTGTTCTGTATTAGACTTCTCTTACATTCCACATGGATAATTAAGTACTCTTAACATTTTTAAATAAATCATATAATACAAAAACAGCAAAAAGAGAATAAACAAATGCACTACTCATTCAACTTTAATGGCACAGAGATGAGGAATTCTGAAGTATCAGTATATACCCTCCTAAGGACAGACAGACAAGAGAGGACCTGTTTATTCACCATTTTTAGAAATGCTTGGGAAAGGAAACATGGGATCTTTATGTATCTCAAAGCTAGGAAGGAAATAACTAGAAGTCTTTAACTTTTCTGACACGTGAGGTGTCACCCTTGCAAGGCAGCATTCCCTTCAAGCAGTGAAGCATGTTTAGAGAAACCAAAGGGCAGATAAGGTAAAGGGAGGGATGCTGGGCTAGGCTTACAATCAGAATTCTCCTGGGGCCTTGTCAATCTAGGAATAGACTCAAAGATGAACATACCACAAAGTGGGTCTGAATCTCCTCTGCACATGGATAAAAAAGTCACTGTGGCACGAAAAAGAACACATTAAAAACACACTTTAGGGCTGGAGGCAGCACCGGAGAGGAGGCCGCAATATCAGATCACAGTTGGGTAAGGCTTTGGAACTTGGGAAAGCATGTTTGGGTTTTCTTCCCACTGTCTACTATAACCTCACTAGGTGAGTGCTTTTTTATTTTGTTTTTGTTTTTGGCACTGTTAGTGATTAGCCTAGGGTTGTAAGCATGCTGGGCAACTGCCCTATAACTGAGTCCTAGAATATCCCCAGCCCTAGAATATTTTAAATTGAAAGCTCAGAAGTTATGATAGAAATCCCAAGGGGCACCTTAAAGAAAGGCAGTGATAATAGGTCGCTTGACCATACCTCTTGGACACTGGAAACTCAAAGGGCCAGAGTGTGGTAGTTATGTAGTCATATTTTATGTCCCACAGATCTGGTTTTCTTTTAGTTTCTATCTATTTAAAATTTTTTCATATTTATTTGAGTGTGTGGTATATGCACACACACACACACACACACACACACACACACACACACACACACACACACACACATCATGGTCCCCATATGGAGGTCAGAAGTTGGAGGCTGGTGACAATCACCTTTATCTGTTGAGTCATCTCACTGGCCCTGGGCCTTCCTTTCAATGTAACTCAGAATTAGCTCTGCTCAGTAAGAAAATGTGTCAGTCACGCACTGAAAGGACAAAGAGCCATTGTAGGGCCTTGACACTTCCCACTCTCAGAAAATTCTTCAGAGGCTCCAGGCTTGGTGCCTGTGTTGATGGTGATGCTGATGATGCATGGCCAGCTGGGATCACCAACTGCACAGGTAGTCGTGACAAGTTTGGTCCGACTATGGTTTGAAGTTTCAAATTACTAATGAGATGCTCCAGAGACTGTAGGAGAGCAGCACCCATCTCCTTAGTGCTTGTGAGGTCCTAGCCAGAAGAACTGAAAAAGGGGTGGGCAGCAATGTCCCCACTGCTATTCCAGAAGGTCTAAGGGGTAGAAGAACAAAGATTTTAGGCAGCCCAAGGAACATGGAAGAAGGGAGGGATGGGAAAAGATAGCCTGGAAAATGACTGTGCCATACAGTACATCCTTGGAGAAGTCATTTGGCCCTTGATTGGAACAGTTTCCTCATCTGAAATGAAGACAGTAAAGATAATGTTCTTAGTCTGCGGTAGAAAATTATAGGGAGGCTCCTTGCTGCAGAAGGTAGGGAAAAGAAGCCACACTCTCATGGCACAAGCCATCAGCTCCACAAGGGTCTATGTTTAGCCAGCGAGCCATTCTACCTTGTTTCCTCTGCATCTGGCTGCTGACTGCATCTCTTTCTTTCCTCTTCCCAGAATTTTCTTAGTCTGGCCATCCTGCCTATACTTCCTGCCTGGCTACTGGTTAATCAGCATTTTATTAAACCAATACAAGTGACAAATCTTTACAGTATATAAGAGCATTATCCCACAGCAGGTTAAGAGAACTTACAGAAGATCCAACACTCACTTGGTGGCTCAGAACTAACTGCAACTCCAGTTCTAGGGGATCTGACACCTTCTTCTGACCTCCATGGGCACTACACATGCACACACATGATACACATGCATGCATTCAGGCAACACACACATAATATACAATAATAAATCTAAAAATTATATCAAAATAGGCACTTGAGATTTGGGGAGAGAGAGAGAGAGATGATCTCCTCTCCCTGGCTATAACTCTGCCTGGTTCAGCTGAGGCAAAGCCTAAGAACAGAGAGTCAGTGTCTTGTGTTGCATCTCTTGCTTAACTGTACATTCATTTCTAGAAATGGCCAATAAAAATTATATCTATATATAAAAAGATTATACGAAACCCCAAACCTAACAAGTCAACCCTCTTGCAGAAGGGCTGCTCATCTGTACCCTGCTTGTCACCTTGCCTTTGTTTCAGAATGCCCAGCTTCTATTCTACTGTCTACCAGATGAGAGGAGCCTGAGCACATTCCCAAGACACTTGACCACAGGCTGGCCAAGGCACCCAATGGGTCTACTTACAGACTCGCTAAAGAGTCCATCTGCCTCAGACCAGATGCCTCAATACATAGGCAACTGATTCCTGATTTTCTTTTCTTTTTGTTTCTTTTATTTTTTCTGAGACAGGGTTTCTCTGTAGCTTTGGAGCCTGTCCTGGAACTAGCTCTTGTAGACCAGGCTAAGCTTGAATTCAGAGACATCCGCCTGCCTCTGCCTTGTGAGTGCTGAAATTAAAGGCATGCACCACCACCACTGGGCCCTGATTTTATTTTCTATGTATATCTATGGCATTCATTCAGAATTAGATACCCAGTGGCTACCTCTTCTTCACCTGTTGTGGTATAAATATGGCCATGGTCTCAGTCTAATAGAGCTGCAACCTATTAAGGGATTATATGAGGTCACTGCATGCAGCCTTACCACAGAGTAGCCTACACACATCAGCAAAACATGCTAATTCCCCGAGTTCTTCCTTAATTCTAACACCTTGGACTTTGAGAGGGGCTAGAGCAGGGAGAATCAAGACTATCTATAGACTTCCAAAATTAGACCATCAGTTTAAGTTTCAACTGGCAAGTAATTCAGTAACAGGAAATGAGGTCCATCATGCAAGCAGAGGTCTTTCGTTCCATTGGGAGAAGACTACACCAAGCTCTTCTATGGCAGTGATACAAGCTTATAGAGGGTTTAACTACAAACTTGAGAAGGGCTCGCCACAGACTAGAAGTAACTCAGGTATAAGTAAGATCAGCAAAAATATATATTTATAAAACAAGAAAATCTATGAAAAAGTATTCTAAGACAAATAACACCTTGGGACTGAAGAGAGAAGCCACATGTGGTCCTCCAATCTGATTTTCTAAGCAAGGGGGACTGAAAGGAATGAAGCCCCCTCCCATGATACACACAAGGCTGAACTGTGAGCATTTTCCCCAGACAGAACCAGATTTTAATCTTGTTTTCAATGAAGTTAATGGAACTGAAAGAGTCAGGGACAGCTAAGTCATCTCCATAGCTCTGAATGCAGATCAAGGGCATACAGCTCAACAGCAGATGCTTGGATGACCTTGAAGCTTGTAGACTTGGCTTGTCGAAGTTACTGCTTTACGGGTGCAAGGACAAACCCTGGCAAAGTGTGCACTTAATAGCTTTCCATCTGAGTCTGAGGGACCACTTTAAGAACTAAGGTGGTGACCATTTACAAAATATGACAGTAATTCTACTTAATTTAGTAGTATTTCCGGAGGAGAAATGGGTCCTGGGTCATTTCCTAAGAAGCCATGAGAAATACTAGGATTTCTTTTTTCCCTTGTACATTCCCTTGTACACTGTATAGAAATACAGTTGCTCTAACTTTAAGCTACAATGAAACACTCTGGTGGGAAATAAAAGAGAAACCCATTTTGGCTCTGTTCACACTGAATTGTGTATGTGGCCCATGGTGCTATGTGCCCCTTAGCATTTTTCCTATATACACAATAAGAGTAGGTATGTTTGTAGATCACCTTGTTTATCTCTACAGGATCAGTCTATCTGCCTCTGGGACACCAAGCTGTCTGTCACTCTCCTTGTATTGGAAGTTACTTGGGAAACTTCTGAAGAGCCATCTTTTCAGCCAGTTTTGGGGAAGTGTGGATTGAGGTCACTGTTGGTTACATGGGATGAGCTGAAAAAAAGAGCTTTTTTCTGGCATGGAAAATACCACTGTGAGCATATAGGCTGACATAACATGCTGGCCATCTGATGCCTGCTTTGTGGCACAATCAACACAGCATGCCCTGCAAACCTTGTCTAAGTCCTCACCTAAGCATGGGATGCCTGACACATCCCATGACAGTGACCTCTTCTTTAACCCTTTCTAACACTCAGAAACAGACTCCAGGACCAAGAGAGAAAAAGAGATTAGAGGTTTGAAGCATTTAACAGATAGGAAAGATGATGAACAATTTGGCAGATTAAATCAGACTCCTTTGAGTCCTTTTCTTTGATAGAAATTACATCAATTCTCAATAATATCTTTGATCATATGATCTCAAAACATTTTATAAACACCAGTTTAACTGCCTACTAGTTTTGTAAAATTTAGAATGCTCACTCTTCATTTAGATGCTGGAGAAACTGAGACGATGTATAAAGTTGAAGACACAGGTAACCAAACACAGAACTTTGCAATGCTTCCATTTCAGCCCTAATTATATTGTCCAAAGTATCTTTCACTGTTTCCTTCAGAGGAAAAAACCAACATTATTGCCAATGGTTTCATAAAAAACCCCCACAATCTTAGCATACCTTCCTAGCAAAGTTGGAGTGTAAACTGTCACTCAAACAGCTAGAATATGCAGAGTAAATGGTGACTTATCATCAACCAATGATGGTTCTAAAGGTAATCAGAAATAAAGTTAAACTGATTGACAAAACTATAAAGATGTACAAGGGAAAAAAGTTCTTTCAGAAAAATAAACTCTCGAGCACGAGCAAGGAACTCAGGACCACGAGGGGTGCACCCACACACTGAGACAATGGGGATGTTCTATCGGGAACTCACCAAGGCCAGCTGGCCTGGGTCTGAAAAAGCATGGGATAAAACCGGACTCGCTGAACATAGTGGACAATGAGGACTACTGAGAAATCAAGAACAATGGCAATGGGTTTTTGATCCTACTGCACGTACTTGCTTTGTGGGAGGCTAGGCAGTTTGGATGCTCACCTTACTAGACCTGGATGGAGGTGGGTGGTCCTTGGACTTCCCACAGGGCAGGGAACCCTGATTGCTCTTCGGGCTGACGAGGGAGGGGGACTTAATCGGGGGAGGGGGAGGGAAGTGGGAGGCGGTGGTGGGGAGGAGGCAGAAATCTTTAATAAATAAATAAATAAAAAGAAAAATAAACTCTCTGTGTCTTACACAGAGAGAGAGAGAGACAGAGACAGAGAGAGACAGAGAGACAGAGAGACAGAGAGAGAGAGAGAAGGAGGCTATTTATAGAAAGTTTTTTGTTAAGTTTGGATTTCAACAGAGGTTGGTAGAACAATATAAATATTATGTAGTTGGGGGAAAGGTAAAGAGAAAGTAGAATGAATCAGAAAGTCTGACAAATGTTCAACAGTGAATGGGGAGAGCAGATATGTCAAGCTGTTTGAAAGCTATACCACTGAATTTATGCTTCTTCAAAAACATAATGCTGTGGCTGGGCGGTGGTGACACATGCCTTTAATCCCAGCACTTAGGAGGCAGAGGCAGGCAGACCTCTGTGAGTTTGAAGCCAGCCTGGTCTACAAGAGCTAGTTCCAGGACAGGCTCCAAGGCTACAGAAAAACTGTGTTGAAAAACAACAACAAACCATAATCCTGTAATCATAGACTACACAGAGCCGGCCATTGGCATGAGCATGAGAAGTTAGAAGGACCATGGTAGACTCAACATGAGCACTCTCAATGGATAAGCAACTAACTCTGTTATGTTTTTCAGACTGAACAATGGAGTAGGCATTAGTCTTTTCCTAGGTGAGTTAAATGAAACTATGATTACAAGCACTGCCTTAGCCACTGCTCTCTGCACTGACTGGAATGTCCTACTTTTCCAGTGGATTCCTATGCTATCTTTTCACCTCCTTTCTGGAATCACTTACTGATTGCTCAGCACCACATGTGACAACTGGTCACAAACCCTGGTTGCTGTCGGCATCCACCAACCACCCACATTGGGATCCAGGGCTTGGGCTATTTGTTCAGAGTCTCCTCCCTGTGGCTGCCTCCCACTCCCCTCCTTACCAGATGAGTGAGGAGACAATGCATTGGCATAAGCAACCATCCCACCTTTAAGACAAGTGGGAGGTGCTGATTCACCAAGACAGTATTTCATCTCTCCAACAGGAGAATAGAATTGGATCAATGGCCTTCCTTATGTCCCATACTTACGTACTAACACATATTTAGTAAAGCAGATACCAAAAGGGAAATTATTAACTGTTTTGACCTATATCCTCTCCATTCATTTGATCAGCAGATCAAACAGGGCTATTTCTTTGTGCTTTCACTATAAATTAGCATTTTGACAAGATACTTTACTTAGAAGTCACCCAAGATGCCTTTTGTACGTATGATATTATTGGTCTAGCAACCTCAATCGTGAAAGTCTTCAAACACATTGTCAGGCTGTTCATTTGTCCTCATACTGTGGGTGTAGAGGCACTTTGCTCTGATAAAATTACAGCATAGACTGGCTTCACTATTGCTGCCATTAGATGTTCCTATGAAGAAGAACCAAAAATAAACTCAGGTTGAGCTTGTCAGAGATGGTTGAAATAAATAAAAGAGAAAACTTCAAGGATGAATGTTGGGAAACTATTCATGAAGGTCAGAATTGAAGAAAGATGAGGAGGATAGCTACAAAAATGCTAGGATCACAAAATGAAAGAAGTATCTGATAAGAATACATAGGTAGAAAGGTTTAAAGATAAAATCAGGATATATAAAAGTTGGATGAACACACACACACACACACACACACACACACAAGCTTGGAATGAATTTTGGCAGTCATTTGTCTACAGAAAGAAAACCAGATTTTTTTCTTCCTTCTGGTATTCAGAGTTACAATTTAATATACTGCTCTGAGTGATTTTAGCAACACTGGAGCCGATTGGAAATCATGAGAGTGGCTCACTGTTGATGTGTACACACTTTTTCATCAAGGCTGTCACTGTCACTCTCCACCCCCAGGTGAAAATGGCACATCCTACTCTGATGGGGCAAGTGTTCCACAAAGGGGTCAGCTGGTTTTGCTTCAGGTAGTGAGAGCTTCACCAAGAGGCTGACATTTGTACAGTACCTCGGAACTAAGAATTCACTCACTTCTACAACGTGTCCACTGAGGTTGTATCCATTGCTATGTCACGGGGGGAAGACAGAAGTAAGAAAAGGTCAGGAGCCTTTAGAAGATCTACTAAAATATGAAAATTGAAAAAAAGGTATTGAGACATACATTATGTATTTACAATGTAAGCAAATAAGATATATTAAAATTATCACTACATTTTTTGAAACACAATTACAGTAAGAAGCTATAGTACTTTCTAATAATCCAAAATGAAGTCTCATTCAGAAACAAATAACTCTTATCAACTTATCTCAGAGCAAACTTAGAGTCCCCAAGTTCCAGGCAATGATGAAGTTAAGAACACTTTTGTCTCATCCATTTTAAAATGGGAACAATCTAGTTTTAAAATGCAAACTATCTTTCCAACATCACTAAGAAACTTTCACCTGGAATCAAATTCATTCTCAACAAAATCCCTATAAGGGAAATGCTTTATTATGACACTGAGGAATATGTAAAAAAGAAAGTTGAAAGCATCTTTATCATGATTATCTTGAAAGGACTATTAAGGACTGATGCTTACAATATACACAGTTCTCTCATGTAAGGAAGGTTCTCTTCACTCTGTCTTTGAATTTCTAGATTTATTTGGTAAGAATCTGTCTCAAACACAAGTGTTTAACTAACTTAATGGGACGAGTGAGAAGACATTCTCTGGGATCTGATCACATCAGGGGCAGATGGCAGTTATCAAAAGGCAGGTTGCTGGCCTCAGGAGCTGCTATGCTGTGTGCAGAGTGAAAGTCATATGGCTGGCTTGAAGAGAAGGGAAGGGAAGAACAAAAGAAGGCTAAATTAAGGAAAGAAAATTTAGGAGGAGGGGAAGGTACAAAAGAAAAGGAGGGACATCTAGAAGGCCGTATCAGCCAGAGGTGCAGACAGAAGAACTTGCTTCAGGCCAGGTAGGAGGTTACGCAAGGGTGGTTGGTGTGACTGGTCTCCTTTCTAAGGGTTTCTGGCAACCTGCATCTAACTGCTGGTATATACTAATGGCATCTCCTAACCAACTAGAAGCAGTCTTCCTTTCCCTTCCTGACCTCAACTCCCTTTAGACAGAAAATTCACCAAACCTACTTTCAATTTCTATTTCATTAGGAACCTGGTCCTGGGCTTTGGAGTATCTCCCTCTGACTTATGAAGGCTTGTTACCATTTGTATGTGCAAAAGTGGATATTATGAATCATTCATTGGACAATAAGCTACTGTCAATGTCTTACCTTCCTCCTTAAAGTGATTCCTTATAGGCTTTCTGAACAATTAATAACCATCCTTGTAATTAACATAAAACCTTCCATTGAGTTTCTAGAAGGAACATGGTCCTGTCAACAGCCTGACTTTAACCAAGTTATAGATTTCTGACTGCTCTCTGTAAATAGTAAGCGTTCATGCTCACAGAATGTAGAAGTTCTTGTAATTTGTTATAGTAGCGATAGAAAACTAAGCCCAAATTTTGGATTATTGAAGGGACATCCTTAAGGCACAAGCATGGACATGCTGTTTGAACACTGATGAACCATAAGTGAAGGGAGTGGTAGTGAGTTAAATACTGAGAGATGTCACTCAGCTGTCCTGGGTGATTGCTTTCACCCAACATGGACATTAAGGCTATAGAAGGTACAGAAGAATGTGACCATTCACAAAGTTCAGGAATACACAATGTAGGCAGAATTAGAAGAAGGTGAACAGTCCAAGATGATCCTACCTGTTACCATGGTCTTCTTCTTACAACTGGATCAAGATGACCCTACCTTTTACCATGGTCTTCTTCTTACAACTGAATCAAGATGATCCTACCTTTTACCATGGTCTTCTTCTTACAACTGAATCAAGATGATCCTACCTTTTACCATGGTCTTCTTCTTACAACTGAATCAAGAAACAAAGATCTGCCAGTACTAAGCAGCTGGTATTTTCCCCCTCTGTTATGCTAAGTACAAGGTAAATATTTAAAAGAAAACCTCAAGAGTTGAAGACCAAGTTTCAAAAGTTGTCTTTTGATAACTACTGACCACACAAGAGTAAATGATGATGATGAGAATAATTATTAACAAGCAGACTGAAGAAAAAGACAATACAGAGCACAAGAAGCTAATATTTACACAGTCCTTTTATTTTCAGAATTCTAAAACACTTTCAGCTCAAATTGAGCTGGGTTATTGTCTCCATCTACCAGCTATTAAAAACTTTTGTTTAGCCCTTGAGCCTAAAGGCAGAGGATAACACACAGTTTTGGCTGATCCTATAAATCTGAGATACAAATGTTTGTGTGCGTGTGTATGTGCGAGGCTCTTTTTGAGACAAAGTATCTCTACATAGCCTTGGCTGTCCTGGAACTAGCTATGTAGACCAGGCTGTCCTCAAACTCACAGATATCCACCTACCCCAGCTTATTGAGTACTCGATTAAAGACTCATCTCCCTTCCCCCATCTTCCAGAAATATTCTTTTTCTTTTCTTTTCTTTTTGGTTTTTCAAGACAGGGTTTCTCTATGTAGCTTTAGAGCCTGTACTGGCACTTGCTCTGTAGACCATGCTAGTCTCGAACTCATAGAGATCTGCCTGCCTCTGCCTCCCAAGCACTGGGATTAAAGGCGTGTGCCACTACCCAGTGCAGAAATGCTTTATTGGGGAGGTCAGTCATATACAACATATTACATTTTTATATATTGAAGTAATATTGAGAAACTGTGAAGATAAATCAGAATTGTATTTAAAATATCTACAGGGGAGACTGAGAGATGGCTTAGCAATTAAAAGTATTGATTACTCTTCCAGCAGACCAAGTTTCCATTCCCGGAACCCACATGGCAGCTCAAAGCCACCTATATCTCTAACCTCAATGCCCTTCTCTGACCTCTCAGGGTGCTAAGTACACATATAGGCAAAACACCCATACATATAAAATTAAATCTTTTTTAAAAAAAATCTTCAGATTCCTGCAGTGAACACTAAAGCCACTCATGTTCACTCTCAGCTAGGCTTTTAGTCTAGCATTCTCACACCAGTTTTCATGCAGCAGGGCACACCTTACTCAGCCAAGAAACTAGCTATTTATCTCTGCATGACAAAACACATAAACTCAATTTTGCTGTTAAGGACAATGCTTATCCCTGAACAAAGGTCAATGGAACCACATGTTGAACACTCTTGTCTATGAAGAAGATCAGAGCTTGTCAAGAAATAATCATTTGTGAATATTTCACCTTGAAGCCTTATGGAAAAATAGCCAGATGACATCTCAACTTTGCTAGTAAATGTAACATTAAATGGAGAAACGAGACTCCTGAGCCAAAGGTTCACGGAGCAAGGCAAGAGAAAGCATACAGAGTAAAGAAGGAGAGAGCCCAAAAGAGATTCGTAGGTTACATTTAGTAGACTCAAGATAGTTCATACCTGGACAGCAAAACTGTTTCCAAATTAGACCTGGATGGATGGTTCAGTAGTTAAGATCGCTAGCTGCTCTTCTATAGGCCCTAAGTTCAATTCCCACCTGGCAGCTCACAACCATCTATAACTGTAGTCCCAGGGAGCCCACTCCTTCTTTTGGTATATGCAGACAAAACACCCATATACATAAACAAATTAATATTAAGTAAATCTGTTTCCAAAAGGAAGAATATGATATGAAAAAATTACATTTGGTAAAGAATAATTATCTTTTAGCCTGGTGGTGGTAGCACATGCCCATAACCCCAGCATTCTGGAGGCAGAGGCAGGCTGATCTCTGATCAAGGCCAGCCTGGACTACAGAGTGAGTTCAAGGAAAGCCAGGGCAACAGAGAAACCCTGTTTCAAAAACACAACAACAGCAACAGCAGCAACAAAATAATAACCTTATTGGAAGGATAAAACAGATAGGGTAAGAGAATACTGAAGTACTGCAAACAATATTCCTTATAAACTCTCTATGAGTCAGGCAGTGGGGCTATATACCTAAAATCCCAGCACTCAGGAGGCAAAGGCAGGTGGATCTCTGAGTTTAAGGCCAGGCAGATCTAGAGAGCTAGTTCCAGGACAGCCAAGGCCCACACACACACACACACACACACGCACGCACGCACGCACGCACGCACGCACGCACGCACGCACGCACGCGCGCCTGTATGAACAGAGGTTTTTTTTCATTTTGTTTTGTTTTGATTAGTTAATTTAGAGGTTAAATATGGCTTGGTAGAACAGAAAGAGCATTGTTGATTTTAAAGATCAGCAAATTGTATGTGTGTTTAAATTTCAGACTAATTGTTGGGCTGAGAAATATGGAACAGGCAATAACTGGTCACAGACTGATTTCTCATAAGAAATTGTAGCACTGAAGGTGATTCATATGCTATGGCTGACATATGAAGTATTCGTCAAAAGGCTTTTGTTGCAAGGCTTGGTACTACACTGGATGATGCAATTATTGAGAGCTGATTGGATCTAGAGCTCTCCCATGTAATCAATTGATTCTTTCACTGGTAGACTCATGGCATTATTGGGTGGTCGGGGCTAGTTAGGGAAGGGAGGCAGGCCATTTGTGACATACCTTGTCCCTACCCTCTTTCTGTCCTCTTTTCTTCCTTTCCTTTTTCTCTCTGCCTGGTTTCAATATGAAGAGTAGCTCTACTTTAGCTTAACCTTTGCCATAGTGCTTTGCTTTACCACCAACTACTCAGAAACAGAGTGAGCCAGCCATGGGCTGAAACTAGGAGAAAGAATAATCTCCCCTCCTTTAAGTTGCATCCCCTGCCCTGTGTTTGTCACAGCAATGGAAAGCAGAATAACACATCAAAGCTTATCTTAGCATGAGCTGAACTCCAGCTAACTGTTCTCCCTGCAGTAATAGGCAAATGCTAAAAGAGAATCTGAAAATTATTTTATAGATGTGAAGCCTCAGTATTAGGATTATAAATGAAGATAGTTTTTACCTGGAGACAGACACACATATAAAGGAACAGATTGCAAAGGAGTTCTCTACTGATGCAACTCAAAAAGGATAATAAGGATACCAGCTAAGTTTAAGGAAAAATCAAAACAAAATTTTAAATAAAACAATATAAAGCTGTATAGATAGATTTTTGAGTCTTAATGATATTATAAGAAAAATATTTGAGAGAAGCTGAAGACACTATACTCTGTACAAAATTATAATTGCTATTTCATTAGATATAAATTATTCTCAAGGGGGCCAACTGCCAGCAAATGATCACAGGCGTCAGCAGGAAAGGTATATGCCCCAAAGGGTTTTCAATGCGATTTTATGAAGGATAGAAAACACACAGTGGAATATTTGAGAATCAACTGAGGAGATTGAAATTTAAAGCTCTTTTGGTTAAGTCCAAGGAAGGAAAGGGGCAGGAAAGGGCAATGTGATTAAGGAAGGATATAAAGATTAGAATGAGGAGCCTAAGAGGGAGGCTTAAAAAAATAAACAGTGATTTAGAGATATAAACTATTTATAAAATCAAGCAGTGAGAAGCCCAAGAATAATTCAGAAGAGGGAGCATTATGATCGGGCACTACTGACAGCATTCCATCCACCATGGTCATGTAGTTGTGAAAACAGAACGTGGCAAAATGTTAACACTGCAAAGGACCTTCCAGAACCAGCAGCCTAACTTCTTTTACAGGTCCAGCAGTGCCGGAAGAGACACACTAGCCCATAATCAGGTCTCTATGCCTCCTCTGACCTCAGCTCTCACCAGGCAGAGCAAGGAACAAAAGCAAGCAGGAGTGGAAGGGGGTATGAGAATTTTAAGGTCACAGGATCAGGACCTAAGCCATGGGTTGACCACCACCAGGGCTGGAGTGAGGGACAGCACAGAGGGATCTCATTTCCTGCCCTAAGAGCCAAGTGTGAGAAGGCAGTGAGAACAGCATCGGAGGGAAGGGGAGTTTCAGGACAAAAGGCCAGCTGGGTGAACACAAGAGCTTTTCACACCAGGTACTTAGAGACAGAGTGGAAGGATGCTTGAACTGCTACTTATACACATCCTCTGATGACAGATCAGATTCCTGAGGTCTGGAAAGTGTTACGTACCATTATTCTAAACAAGGCTATGAGATAGAGCAAGCAATTATAGGCCATTTAGCTTAACATCATTTACAGAAAAATATTAGGAAAAGTTTATGGGGGGGCAGAGGGAACAACTAGGCAAGCATATGGTAATTTGATTAGGAACAGGCCACACGCTTTCACTGGAGCAAAGCTAGCTGGCCTGATGGACTTCTTTGAAATTACTGCCTTCTTAGTTTTATATATTAATCCATAGATCTTTTTCTCAATATCTGTAGTAATTAGAAATGAATTGAAGATGTCTAAATATAATAAAAACCAATAATAACCAAGGACATAAAAACACTATTGGAAGAAAAATGAAAGTTAAATATTAACACTCTTGTGAGAGAAAAATGATAATAAATGTCACAAACTTTAACTCAAGATACTTTTCTTTTTCTTTAAAGAAAAAAACACTTGAGTTTTGGTCCTTCACCTCATTTCTTAAAGTTCTCAGTAGAAAAAAAAAAGAAAAAAGAAAAATGGACTTCAGCTAGTTTCACTGAAAAAAAAAACAAAATACTTTTTTTTTTCTTTTTTTGTGCACTGGCCTGATCATTTGAACCCTGATTGCTCTTCAAGCTGATGAGGGAGAGGAACTTGATCGGGGGAGGGGGAGGGAAATGGGAGGCGGTGGCAGGGAGGAGGCAGAAATCTTTAATAAATAAATAAATTTAACAAAAAAAATAAAATATCAAATTAAATAAAACTCAAAAAAAATCTGGCACAAGCTGAGCAGTGGTGACATGCGCCTTTAATCCCAGCACCTGAGAGATAGAGGCAGGTGGATCTCAGTTAGTTTGAGGCCAACCTAGTGTATAGAATGAGTTCCAGGACAGCCAGGGACTGTGGCACAGAGGAAAACAAATGACCTGTCTCAAAAAACCAAAAACCAAACCAAAGCAAACCAAACAAACAAAATCTGGCACAAGAGGATGGATATTAGGATAATCTCTCCTTTTGGAATTTTTTAACTTAAAATTTTTCAAAGAAGAAGACATCTTTGTGGTTTTGTAAGTATTAGGTCAGTATCAATTACTCATATTTCTTTGATATGTTTATAACACTGAACAGCTACTAAATCTTAAGAAATAAAATTAAAAAATAAAAACCAAGAGGGAAAAGCTTTGATATTTAAATATATAATTTATTGTATACTTTGTATAACACACACATTCATACACACACACACACACACACACACACACACACACACACACATACACAG
>NC_022018.1:37438988-37512480 GCF_000317375.1 Microtus ochrogaster
TCATACACACACACACACACACACACACACACACACACACACACATACACAGTAACTGAAGCCTGGATGACCCTTTCTATATTCCTATGATTGATCTGTACAGGTTTTTGATTGTGACAGTCTATTTTTTTCAGACTGATGGATGACATTTGCATATCTACCACATTTATTGAGGGCAAATCAGTCTGCTTATTATTCCATTATCAGAGGCTAGTGGTATGGAGTAAATATGTAAGGAATGAGTAAATAAGAAACGAATACAGCCAGCATATTAGATATTTATCTTTTCAAATACTATAATTGACTCCTTTCATCCTCAAATAATTCTTTCAAAGAAATTTTACAATTAATCCCATTTTTAATAATGAAGAAAGAGAAACACTGAGAAATTAAGTAACTTGCCTAAGATTATATATACATCTAGTAGCTGACAGGTGCAAAATGCCGAGTCTTCTGGTCAGAGGCCCACGTTTGGAAGATTGCTTTCTCTCGGAAATAAACACACTGGGGCTGTACTTGCTGTTCTTCCAGAGGATCTGGGTTTGACTCCTAGCACCCACATGGCAGCTCATTCCTGTTCCAGGAGACTCTTCTTTGTCTTCTGACCTCATGGGCATCATGTCGTACACAGACATATACTCAGACAAAACACCCATACACAAAATAAAATAATAAAACCAGAAATGAGTGCACTGTGTAATAAATCTGTGTGTCACTAAATGCATGTAAGGAAATTTCATGTAAATTTTAGTTTCTTTTGTTTTACATGTCTGGGTATGGAAAATGGGGTTTGTACAGGCAGAAAAGTGATCATCCAGCCCAAGGCATTGGTCCCAAGTATCACAGAACTCAGGCACCTGTACTGCTATCACCGAGTTCTCTGGAACTCAGAGGCAGTGAGAAGTGGAAAGCTTAATTTCCCAGCCCAAGCTTTCGGTGGTAGCAAAATTCCTCAGTATCCAAAGGAGTCGTAAAGACTCAGAGGTAGAGTACCAAAAGACGTGACTTCACTCAGCTCGAATCACAGCTGGAGTCCTTGATCCAGAAGAAAAACCTTCCACACCCTTCATGCTAATACAGAAGCAAGGTTTAAGGTTTTGTTTGACTGTCCTAAAACTTACACCAGGGTGGTTTTGAACTCACAGAGATTGGCCTGCCTCTGCCGTTAGAGTGCTGTGACTAAAGATTTATGCCACCATTGCCTGGCTAAGGAAAGGGCCTTCTTAAGACCACCCCCCACTTTTTTTTTGTTTTGAGAAAAACAACAACATAATGCTCTATTTTCTGTTAGTCTTGCTTTAAGATATTACTGTTCTTTCTGATAGATGATGTATGTGTGTGTGTCCTTATTACTTCTTGTTTTGTTTTTAAATTTTTTTATGCTATTTAGTTTTGCTCATTCTAGAGCCAATTCTCTATAAGACAATACAGTCTATACTTTAAAAAAATTGAATGAATGAATGCATTAAATGTTAATTATTTTGGGGGTGCTATTAATTGAACCTAGGGTCTTGTGAACACTAGACGAGAATCTATCACTGAGCTATATCCCCATGCCTATGTTATGTTTGGCTTTGATTACCTGTACATGATGAAGATCTTTGGTGACAGATGACCCAAAGCTGATGAAAACAGAGTTTCACAAGTTTGCTAACTTGTGAAAAGTACAAAGAAGCCTAACAGGAGTCTCCGGGTCATGCAGGACAGATTGAGATTGAGAAGGAGAGGCTGTTTTGAAAGAAGAATTGGTGTTCTTCCTGCCCTTCTTAGAGTCTGTTCATTTCGTGTGTCTCCCCTGTTCCAGCTGCCAGCCTCCGAGGGACATAGTGCTTCTCAGGACTCAAAGGAATGAACTCTTATGGCTGACAGGCTCCACATTTGGAAAAAGCTTGTTAATAACGCAGTCACCTTTCAACTGGAAGAACACTGTCACCCTGGAGGCAACTCCACAGAAAGCCTGTCACTTCAAGTTGATCCAAGTTTCAGAGAACTTGTTTTGAGGAATGGGGTTAAAAGTTTAGTTTCACTATGGAAGGAAAGCATGCCCAATTGACTATGAGGGTGAAGTGCGGTGAATGAAGAGAACGCAGCCAAGAGGCTCAGAAAGATAAAACAGAGAATAAGATCTATAACTCTGTAGTATAGTAAAGGGAATCTGTGGGAGAGTCAGCCAAAGGAAAGGGGGCAGCAAGCGCGCATATGAAATCAGACACCACTCTTATGTTCAAACAATGCTGGTGTCAAGAGAGTTGCAGAACAGGTATGATGATAGCATTTGAATGAACAAAGAATGGGAAGGGAAGGGATGCAGCAGGGCAGGAAAGGGGGTCGGTGGGGATTCCAGAACAGTCTTGTTAGTCAGAGGGTCCTCTTCCTGTTCTACAAATTCTTTTGTTCTGGGTCCTTATCAATCCCACACCTTGCCTAAATGAGAATGACAGACAAGCCGTTCTTAATGACTTCCTAGTTTCTGAAATTATTTTGGTGTCAGAGAAAGAGCCATGTTTAAGCTGTTGTGGGAACTGTTTCTGCTGGTATGGTGACGTTTCCACTCTGAAGTGATTATCTTTATTTGTGAGAAAAAAATTTGTCCCTATATATGACTTGTGAAGTGTTATAGAGAAATGATGTCCTTGAAGCTCTTCAGGACAGGGGAACAACTGGCAGAGGAGGTCCTTGCTTTGTCAGCAGGAGCACGGCTAGTATCTTTCTCCCCCAGGGACAGGCACAACCTCTCCTAGGCACACCCACTCACCATTAGCTAAGAACAATCATTCTCTGTGTCAAGGCCTGGCCACGCCCTGTGGGGGACAATGCAGGACTGCACAGCACTACCTGTCCTAAGCCAATGTTCACTTCCTTTGTACAGATTTCTTTCTGTGTGTAAGAGGCACACACCGAACATAGTTCTTTTGAGGGGGGCCAGCATAAAACAACACATTTTAAAGAGTGGCCAATGACAATACACTTCACTTTCAAACTGTCTTCACTGGCTTTTCCCAGTCTCTGAAATTTGTATGACACACAACCCAGAGAAAAAGGGTTCTAAAGGTGCTATTCCACAGTCACTCACTATACACATCCTGACCCTCTCTCTCTGAAAATAGTGCTTTCCATCATCTTTAGAAATTCATTTTAGACACATTTGGTTTTATTATCATAATAAATATGGATATATTAAAGCAGTGATATCATTATACATTCACATAAACTTAGAACAAAAGACGTTTTGTATTAACAGTAACAGTATATACTATTGACACTAACAATCTACTTCCCTTTTTAAACAATTATTGTGTATATGTGTGTGCATATTGTCCAACACATGCCTGTGGAATCAGAGGACAACTTTCAGGAGTTGTTTCTTTCCTTCTATCATGTGGGTTCTGAGGAGCAAATTCAGGTCATTAGCCTTGGCAGCAAGCACCTTTAGCCACTGGGTCATTTTCCTGTCCCCTAAATTATTTCCTAGTAGGGGATCTTCTCTATTTAAAAGTATATCTGCCTGTCTGCTCAGTACTACTGGTCAGTAAGTATAAACAACTATCTTGCTAGACTTTTGTCCTCTTTTCCCCTCCAAAGTCTCAATTCTCAAAGAATTTAGAATCTGGCAAAGGAAGGAAAACATAAAAACAAATGATTATAACAGGTCTTAAAGCAATGTCTCTCAAGCAGTGGGTTGTGACCCCCTTGGAGGTCAAATGATACTTTCATTGGGGTGGTCTAAGACCATTGAAAAATACCAATATTTACATTATGATTCATAACAGTAGCAAAATTGCAGTTATGGAGTAGCAATAAAAATAATTTTGTGGTTGGGGGTGGTCAACACAATATGAAGAACTGTCTTAAAGGGTTTCAGCATTAGGAAAGAAACCACTATCCTAGATTGTACAGGTAATTACAGAGACAAAAGAGAAATGTTAGTGGTAGTAAAATATTGACTAGAAAGGATCCATGAATAGGATGGTATTTGAGCAGAGATTTATGGTGTGGGGGTGGTCTTTCAGACATGTGCATATGACTTTGTATCAGATACATAAGCATGTTAGTGATTTGTGTGAGTGTGCACACATGGCTAGTAAGACAGGTGGCAGGTAAAAATGGCCTTGGTCCCTAGAAACCCTTTAGATCTAGAGTTTGTTAAAGTAGACATCTTGTGGGTATCAGAGATCATTTCTCAGACCAGACCAATGAGATGAGATAGTGCAAACTATGATCTCCATTTCTGGAATCGACTATTTTCTTGGGTGTGTTTTAATCTTATTTTCCTTTACAGAGCAATGGATTTTTGTGGTGAGAATGGTATCTCAAACTTAATTCTCCTTGTTCTCATTTGGGAAGTGCCCTATGGAGTATGCCAGAGAGGCGTGTTACAGAGCTTTGAAGGTTGGAAGCAGGCATTCCATGAGGGCATTTTCCCAGCCAGCTGGCCAAGTGTGGTCACACACTGGGTGGTGAGGGAGTCCTTACCACTTCGGTTGGTCGGTAGTACTTCAAATCCACAGTCACATGGACTTGGCCGGTCTCCTTACATCTGCCCACTTCATTTTCATTCTTTCCTTCCCACCTGCAAAGAAGACAAACAATCAGTTCTTAATTGCTTGGTAACATGTGGCCACACTGTGGTGCTCAGGATGGCTAGCCTGTCTTCTCCCTGCAGGAGGGCATAAGCACATTAACAGCAGGGGCAGGCCCACCCTCAACCTTGTTATTATAGCAAATTGTGGCTTTTAAAAATTTGTGCATTTGTTTGAAAGAAAGTTTCACCACCCCCTTCTTCCTTTTAAAGAAAAACCAAGATGAATTTAAAACTGAGACTTTAGACATAAAGTACACCCTATTTGTTGAGAAGTTTCATACCTTGCTGGCCATAGTGTTTATTCCTGCATTATGTGAATGTGAAGGAGACCTCATCACTTCACCACAGATGAGGAAGCCTCTCCAAAGTATACAACTAGTTGTTCATTTCTTGTCCTCTAGCTGGGATGTTCCTGGGCTGGAACTTGCAACACTAAACATTTGAGTTTGACAACAGGAAGGACAGATCATTACCCTCCAGGTGTACACTGTGAGGGTACATAAGCTCCTTGGCTCCAAGAGCAGCTTCTCATAGGAAGCTCTACTTACCTGCTTTATGTTCTCATTTTTCATAAATGGAGCAAATAGAGTTGGGCCTGGTGGTGCACATCTGTAATTCCTGCTATTTGGAAGGCAGGGTCCTGAATTGGGAGATCTTAAATTCAAGGGTAATGTTTTAACCACCCCAGAAAAGAGAAAAAAAGGAAGAGAAAAATCTTTGATTTACTGCTGACTTTGGGATATCTATAATCTAATATCTAATAAAAGAATACACCATATAGTTTAAGTTATTTTTACATATTTTTTGGCAAGGAAAGAAAAGAAATGAAAAAAATCTGAGTAGCTTGACTTCAGTGTTCATGCTTAGAATGAGTTTGCTTTATCAGCTGAGATGAACACAGGACAATTCTGTGTGCTCCCCAGATCACTCATAAGAGGACCAAAGGGAAAAACAGAACATTCAGTGGTTACTTGGCTATGTCACAGATGCCTCTGAAAATGAACATTAAATACCAAAGAAGGTTATATTTTAAGACAGGATGAGTACAAACTGGGCTCACAAACTTTTTTAATTATTGATGTGAATATTTTGTCATCACCTCTTGACAGCAGAGAGGAACTATTTGTCTATTAAAGGAATATTTAGCTTGCTGGTTTGTTGAATTTCCCAGGGAACTCAAGGCAGATATAAAAACCATTCCATGACACAGAGAATAATAGCATACTATATTGAACTTTATAAATTATATAAGCAGCCACTTCCCATAAATTCTCTTAATCAAACAAACAGAAGCATGGTAATCTACTTATTAGGCTTAACTTCTTTTTTTTTTTTTTTTGATTTTTTTTTTCGAGACAGGATTTCTCTGTGTAACAGCCCTAGCTGTTCTGGAACTGAGCTCTTGTAGACCAGGCTGGCCTCAAACTCACAGAGATCTGCCTGCCTCTGCCCCTCGAGTGCTGGGATTAAAGGTGTGTGCTACCATTGCCCAGCTAGGCTTAACTTCTTAATGTTGGGCAGATAGATTGACAAGTAACATAGAGTAGGAAATTTCAAAGCAATTTGTTCTGAAAACTCACATCAAGACCAGTGTGCAGGTTTTTGGGGCAGAATAGAGACCTTACAATGAAATGCACTTACAGCCCTCACTCCTCTCTGGAGTATACCTCACATTTTGACTAATATCTACTACAAAAGAGGATATTTGGTTGTCATAATTTTGGGGAAATCAGAATCTAACTCCAAAGTTTATTATTTTAGTAGAATCTTCTCATGTGTTAGACTTTCAATAAATAAAAGAACATGCTCTATTTACTAGGCATCTTTTAACTATATTTTTTTTTTGGTCTACATTTCATACTGTACAAAGAGACACAGTTCTAACACACAGATACCTCCAGGAAAGCATCTCCAGTTGAGCCAAAGGGTTAAAGGAAACAACACTCATGACATTTCCTCCCTATTGTAGCTAAGCATTACATCTATATCAAGCAAACTGACTTAATATATATACTTCTCCTGACTCCATTTCTTCCTCTTCACCATTTTTTCCTTACAAACCATTATTTGAATATGTAAAACCCATCCTTTCTTCAAGGGCAGTAAAAGCAGGCATCAGCTGGGCTTTAGGCCAAGGTCAGAGCTGTTCCTATGATTCAGTGAATTTGGCCATGGCATCTTTTATAGTCATGAAAGAAAGCATTTTTTTAACATTTGTTTATTTACTTTGTGTGTATATGTGTGTGTATGCGTGCATGAGAAAGAGAGAGAGAGAGAACACTTCTGTTTTGAGAGTTGGTTGGTTTTCTGCTTCCACCATGTGGATTCGGGGGAATTAAACTCCGGCCATCAGGATTGGAGGCAAGCACCCTTTAAACATGATGCATCTTTGCATCTTGCTGGCCAGTATTTCATTCTTATTTTAGGCAGATTGTTACAAACAAGCATTGAAGAATTGACTACTGTTTCTCTGTGGTTGGTTTGCTATCACAGAGGCTTGAGGCTTGTAACACTAGACAAAAGGGCAAAGGTTGAAGGAAAATTACTCCTCACTTTAGGAGCTTATCAAGTGCAAGTCTATAGGCAGACTTGGGATAATGTGACTTTGGCACTTTTGGGTCCAAGAACCCAACAAACTTTTCATGGCTGTCTGACTACTGTCTGCTGGGATTCTATCTTATAAACTGCTGACTACAGTTAAAATAGTCTTGCCCTCCATAATTGATTCAGTCATACTAAAAAATCAAATGGAAACCATGAAATGGGTCATAGCACAAAGAGTTCAAAGAAACCACCTTCTCACCTGCACTAGATCTGCACGAGGCCATTAAGTAAAGTTTCAGTCAAGAGCCAGAATCAGTTAGTTATAATACAAGAAACACTTGTGTTAACACATGAACCGTAATAGCTAACTTGTCCTAACAAGTGAGGTTGTAACTTAAAGCAGAACTTTAGTGTCAAAGAAATGACCATGTCTTGACAGGGAGTAGAAGATTCAGCTAATTAACAAGAATTATTAGCCACTAATTTAGATTGGCAGCTCCTTAGGCAGGGATCCTGTATAATTCAATTTTAAAACTAAATTGTCAGTTCTTAATACGCATTACAAAAAAAAAAATAAAACCAGAAACAAGAAGAGTAGGCAAACCACTCTAATGAACAAAACAAAGTTCTATTAAAACCTAATCAATTAATATTTTCTCCTGTGGTAAACCTACTGGCAAGGTACCCATTTTCCTGTAAACAAATCCTTATCTATGTTCCTATAAGCAGCCCGAATGAAAACCATTCACATACACACACACACTTGCACACACACTTCTGAAAACAGGAGAGACTAGATAAAGAGGAAGGAGGTCAGCAAGACTGTCAGAAGAACAAGAAAAGGTAATTGGGGTGAATATGATAAAAAAATTTACTATACTCGTATATAAAATGTTACGGTGAAACCCATTATTATATGATCGTAAAATAACATAAAAAAACTACTAACTTATGAGGCTAAGGATTTCCTGTGGCTCAGGGGTACAATCTCTTGAATTTTATGTTCAAGGTCCTGGGTTCCATTCTTAGCACAATAAGAAATCTACTCAACCAGAAGTCCTGTTGAGGCAACAAGAAATCAATTTTAGGACTACTGCATCTGGTGACTGGAGAGGCAACACTTCTCTTTAGTGACTGAAAAGTCCCAGAAACTCAGTATTTAACTTCCAGATAGGCTGTTTCATGTGGCTACAGAAGGAGGAGGTGAATCTTAGCTTAGGAAATGACACAGAAGAACCCTAGGAGATCCACCAGAACCTGAGAGAAATGATGGTTTGCTTATCCTGCAGGTTCCTTTCAAAATCAGTAAATTCATGAGGGTTGAAAGAACAGGGAAGAGACTAAAAGAATCCAATGTTGGAAGCTAGATGACAAATAGATAAGTGTTAGCAGATTCAGCAAAAGTCAAGGTAAGGAGAGCTGAGAATGAACCCCCTTTGCATTTGCAGAAACCCCAGAATGTTCAGGGAGTGCAGCTGGCGCCTCATCTCCTCTTTCTGTCTCACTCAGATTGGTGAAGAAGGTCACAGGGAAGGGTAGGTCCAGATTCTGAAAACTGAGGAAATATAGTGACTGAGGGCTGAGTTTCTTGTCCATGTTCCAGCAGGTGGCAGTCAGATAGACTGTGAGGTGTCCCCTGGGCATCAGAGACTTCATACCTAAAGGAAATGGCCCTGTCAAGTCACCTCATAGTGACATAGACAACTATAGGTAAGTTTTAACTATGTCTTCAAAGCTCTTAATTAGCTTTTTAGGCCCCAATTTTCAAACATAACCAGAAAACCAAGGATTATCAGACCAGAAAAGTGACACATATGAGAAAGGCTGAACAACAACAAAACAAAACCAAACTTTCATATATCCTACCATCCATATTCTGAGAGATATAGAAAAGATAACAAAAATATAAACTACTATACTTAGAAAACGATAACTTGAAGGCTGGAGAGATTGCTCAGCAGTTAAGAGCACTGTCTGCTCTTTCAGATGATCCCTGTTTAATTCCCAGCACCCACATGATAGCTCACAACTGTCTCTAACTCCAATTCCAGGGGATCAGACACCCTCACACATAAAAATGTGCACCTAAGACAAAAATAAATGAAGATTTTCTTTAAAAGAAAGTACAGCTTGAAACACAAGGGATTTTATAACTTGAATAAGAAAACCAGGAACTCAAATTGAAAAGATTTTGAAGACAAAAGTTGAAGAGATTTCCCAGAAAATAGTACAAAAAGATATAGATGTGAAAAGACAAAAGGAGATAAGAAAATTCAAGAGTGCATGGGAGCCAGTATAATTGATTGCCAGAAAGACTACACTTAAGAAATGGAGCATGGCAAATTATCTTAAGGAAAAAGGAAGTTAGGAGAATTTGAAGACTGCTCAGGAGCCCAGTATAACAGGATGTCTAGGAAGAGAATACAGAAAAATAGAGCAAAGTAAATTATCTTGAGATAAATCATGAAAATTAATCAGAGCAGAAGCACATGCAGTTACAGACAAAATGTGGCTCACATCATAGGTGGTGCAGACCCAACTTACATGAGTTTCAGGGCACTGGGACCAAGGCAAGACTACAGTCACCTTTCAAAATGAAGAGACAAGGCTGGGAGTCAGATGGCTCCTAGAGGCTCGGCTTAACAATGCAAATACAGAGGCAATGGAGGAGTGCTTTCAAAGTTCTGAAGCAAAATTATTTCTATGCTGGAGACATGAGTGGGTACATTGCTAATTATAAGAACAGAGTGACAGAGAGTTTGAGAAACACCAAAGTTTTGAAAATGATTCAGCAAGTAGGAGTTGCAACTAAAGGGAAAACCTGTGAGTCCTTTAGATAGGTGTGAAGGAGAACTGTGGATGCCAATACTTCTAACAGCCCAGACTGGTCAGATCAGAAGGTTTCCCCTGAGGAAAACATGACAAATAGGCTAACATGGGTGGTCCAAAAACTTAAATAGGCGATTTAAAAAGTCAGAGCAATGTTTAGGGTGAAGTTAGTAATAAACACATAGAAAATGAACCAAAAAGACAAAATACATCTAAGAGCAGTATGGTAAACCAATAATAATTGTTCATAAAAGCAAAAGTGGTCAAAGTTTTCTGGAAGTTTCAGTCATGAAAACACAGAATACTGAACTAACAAAATTCAAATATAGAGTAGTATGAAAATGGAGGTTTGGGGCATGTGTAGGAAAAGAGAACAATGTTATCATGTTGGACAAGAATAGCCAACAGAAAATGCCTTGAAGGGAAAAACCAAAGATCCAGAATCACAAATCATTTAGAAACATAGATACAAATGCCCTGATAACCAGTTAAAAGAGTGAAAGGCACAAAAGAATTTTAAGATACAAAGAAAAATAGAATGTGGTAAAAAATAAAATTAGCTTGCACTAAATCAAGACAATTTACCAGAGCAGAACAAGACACACTTCCAACAGAAAGACTGAAAGAGTTTCCCAGTAACACAACACATGGGGCTGACTGGGAAGATGGAGATAGGGGGAAAGAGAATGATGTGGACTGTGACAATTCTTGTACAGAGAATAGATATTAAGTTATGTAATTAAAACAAAAACAAAAAACAACTAACAATTTGTAAGTTGAAGTAAGAAAGCCATAAAAAATAATGAGCTTGACAAGTCTTAGGTCATGATGAGCCAGCTCTTCCTGGCAACCCTTTTGAATGGCAGAAGAAGACATTGTAGAATGTTCTACGATGAGCTTCATCCTGATCTAGCCAGAACTTTGCTCCAGGCACAGGCTTTCTGTCCCAAGCCTTCCTTACCATTCTGACTTTCTTCCAGGTCTCCTGTCACTCTGCCTCTAATATAGGGAAGGCTAATGTCTTTGGAGTCATCAGCATGCTGGCAGCTGTAGTAAGAAATGTCTTACAGGTGGGCAGCTGAGTTTGTGAGAAACCCGGGGAGGAGCTGTCTGTAGGAGAGAGGCCAATGGTAGAGTGTGACCCCAGAAATCTAGTAGAGTGGCATCTGCAAGTGGGTGGTCAACAATGTCAAATGTCAGTGGCCAAATATGAAAGAGAATGTAGTACTGGTAGAAAAGCTGTTGGCACAGAATGTTGGGGTTTGAAAGGAAGTGGAAGAGGAACTTTGGGCTACCTATTATCAAGATAGAGGGGAAGGGCAGGAAGGGCAGTGTGGGTTAACTTGTCTATTTAGCACTATGCAGATACGAGCTGTCAGTCACATACATTCTTTCCCATTGCTGCTGAGAACACCCTCCTCATTCATCCTCAGAATTCTCCCATAACATAAATGACATAATTTTTCATAAGGGTTTCTGGCAGCAAGAAGTCCAGCTGTTTATGTGTGGTTAGTGAACTTCAATGACAAAATGTAAAATTTAAAACCACCTTAATATACAAGGTGGTTCCTAATGGTTAACAACTATCCTGCACTCTTTGTTTCAGGTCCTTAAGAATGTTAAATGTTAAATCTTGCCAGCTGTCAGGCCGATAGTGTTATTTGCAATTGGTAAATGGCAGAAAGAAGTTCCAAGGATTGAGTGACTTATGGGAGCCATAAGAGTAAGGGGTACTGTAAACAACTCAGCAAGGCTAGGTCTTGGAGATGGGGCATGAACTCATATGCCTTTTTTCCTGTGGCTGGCAAGAGATGAGGAGCTGCTGCCCTATGATAAGGGCACCACATTTTGTGTGTGAGAGCAGGTCATACCCAACATTTTTAGTTAAGTGGTCCATCCTTTCTCATGTTCTATCTCTAGCACTGAGATACTGTTACAGAGGCAAACTCTACTTTCAAATCACCGTTTCTTGTGCTTTATCTCCAAGAAATACATCATAGTCATATATGCAAAAAGGTGAGTGCTTATAGAAACAAGGGCAAGAGATTAAAAGAATAAGAGACCAGTGATGATTCTCCTCAGCTGAATTCTGAGTGCTTCTGCCCTGAATGTACCAGACTGCTGAACACGCTCTGGCTGTTTGCTTCACTTTTACTTACTTCTCTTATTCGGTTGGGGTGTTATTACCCACCCCAAAGGGCATAGGGAGAGCGATCATGCTTTATAAGAAAAAGAAAAATGTCAGTCTTGCTACAGGACTGGGAAGAGGAAAGCTCTCAGCCACAGCACTGGCCTTAGTGACTTCTATATGTACAATCCTATAAATCTATGTGTCTTCCTCCCACCTCTATGAATCTGTGCCCCAGTCACTCTGCTGAGCCAAGTACTACTCCTGTGACCTGTCTTTCAGGAGCTTAGAGTTTACTGGCACACAATCTCCTGAGTGAATTATGGCAAGAGACAGACAGGACACTGTCAAGGCCCAGAAGAGGTACCTGACACAGATGGCTGAGGTGAGGGTGTTGGTGAAGGAAGATGTCTGAGCTAAGAGCTGAGAGATGTGTGGGTAGTAGCTGGGGAGAGAGAGGACTGTAGGAGCGGTAGCTCTTTGTATGCCCATGTGGTCAATCTGGTCCACCCAGCTTACCGGCTTGACTAGCAAACACACAGTTCACTGGTATATGCTGTCGGGCATTTCTCATATGATCCACCCACCTGGGCTGCTTGCTTTCCCTCATCTCAACTACCATCCACACCTTCCATGTGGGCAAGGGTTGGATTCAGTCTATCCTTCTGTGTGCATCCCTCTCATCTTGATCATATTGCCCTGACTTCAGGATTGATGTATGGTATTTTTGCATAAGACCACATCAATATGTTCATATTTATAAATTATGTGTTTCTATTAATTGTCACCCAATTAAAGTCTATTCTTATCAAGGACAAAAAATATCTTCTGATTCTCTTTGAGGAGTGTGACTGTGAGAGGAAATGAGGAGGGCAAGGACATAGGCATTGAGTGTCTACATGCGGTAGGTGTGTGCTGAGAGTCAGGGAGTCATTTACTTCAGGACCTACTAGATTTAGCCAGAAACCATCTTCTACCTAATGAAGTGAAGCCACTGTATAGGGACTAGAGTTAGGGCTACCTATACAGTGCATCCATCACCTAAGGCTCAAACCAGACCTTAGATACACCAGTGGCCACATTTTAATGGGTTAAAACTCCAAGTAACTTAGATGTTAATAGAAACAATAGACTCTAGATTTCCGAGGGAGGAGACAGAACAGTAGGGGAGAAGGGAAAGAAGAGAGGAAGCTGAAGGGGAGGGTTGGAAACTACTTTAAATGACAGTTTGGAGCTTACATGAAAGCTAAAGAGACCAGCAGATGTTGGTTTCCCATGCTACAGGATATCCTTATAATTTTTCTAATAAAACAACAACAACAACAGAAAGCTAGTCTGTAACACAGTCAAATATTTGTTTTTTATCCTGTCATCTGAGTTGCAGGAGCAAAGTATTTCCTTTCCCCATTACTTAGTAACAGACTGAAAAGACAGCAAGAAACAACAGTAAACAGCTCCCACCATGCAGCTTCGTCCCTCCCCATCCACCCACAACACTCTAGAAGATAGGTGCTTCTATAAGGTTCCCAGCACAAATGTCTACATGAAAACATCAGCATCATAAAAATTTCCAGGATACATTCTAGTAACTCAAACTCAAATTTATTTCCTATTTTCTAATAAGTTCAGAGTAAAAGTTACTCAAATAGTAATATGGGAATATATATTTTATTCTAAATGTATAGATAGTGGTATGGTTTGAATCCAAAATATCTCCATAGGCTTATGTTTTGAAAATGCTTGTCCTCCAGATGGAAGCATTACTCTGGGAGGTTCAGGAAATTTAGGGAGGTTGGGTATACATGGAGGAAGTAGGTTACTAGTGGTGGGTTCTAGGTTGCAATATTATTCCTGGTCACCTCCTTCTCTGTCCTCTGCTTTCTGGTTCACCATTATATGAATGGATCTCTTCTGGCACATGCTCCTGCTGTTATAAGGTTCTGACCAAGTACACGGGCCCAAGTAGGCATGGCCCGATCCCTTTAAAACTTATGAACCCAAACAAATCCTTTCTTTATTCTTTTCAGGTAATTTGTCACGGCAATCAAGTAAGTAATTAACACAGTTGCATATATTAGTGAAGACTTCAGTGAGCATTGCCATGGGTATTTTCAAAACCGGTAGAGTAATTGTGAAGAGACAACAGATTTGAAAACAGTTAAAATAAGAATGTGCCAGATATTATTTGCTGCATCTGACAAACAAACAAACAAAAAGAGTCCTGTCTAACGAGGTTGCAGAAGATTCTAGACTCTAAGGGAACTTCCCATAAGCTCAGCAGGCACAGAAGGCAAACACCATGAGAAAAAAAGGCTTTTCTGTTAATGGTAGAATGGATGAAGCTAGAACCTTTGGTTATAACCCTGAGTCTTATCAATCCTGTTCATTTTATCTTTTGAGTCAATCCTATTCCTCCTTCTCCATGCCTTGAACTGAATTCAAATTCTTATCTCCCCTTCTTAGTAGGGTAGCTTACACAGTCCTTAGGGAGGTAGCATGGTGGCTTCCTATAATCTTACCACCATGCCAGAGTGAATGTTGCTAACCATGAACCTAAAGAAATTAGAGTAATGATGGGCAATTCTGGAAGGACTTCTGGCCTAGGCTGGCTTTGGAGAACGTCCATTTGTGTTCAATTAAATATTTATAGAATGACTATCATGGCTGCTGCTGTGAACACTGAGGTTATGAGACAGATACTG
Source organism: Microtus ochrogaster (assembly GCF_000317375.1). Lineage (NCBI taxonomy): Eukaryota > Metazoa > Chordata > Mammalia > Rodentia > Cricetidae > Microtus > Microtus ochrogaster. Next base: position 37,453,774 of record NC_022018.1, read on the forward strand.
ATCAACTCCTTCCAACTGCAGACCCAAGGAGGCAAGGCAGAGCTCAGCAACTTGGAAAAGGTGTTAAGGTTTAGGGGATTTGCTTCTAGTAAAAGTACTTAAGATTAAACTACTCTGGGAAAACTGCCCTTCACAAACCCTTTAGGTCTTACTTTATTTCATCAAAATTTAGGCTCTTGAAAGCCTTCAAAGCAAGTACAGCTTCTGTGTTCTCTCTGCATTCAGTTGGTGCTCCCTGTTCCAGAGGTGTATAAATCCATCCCTACTGCCCTGTAAATACTATTGCTGAGACTTTGAAAAACTCAGAAGTACTCTATAAGATTATAAAAGGATATGCCAGGAAGGATGAAAAGTACAAGCAAATCAGGGTGCATCTGTGATATAGACAGAAGTTTCTGTCCCACCAAGTCCTATAGCCATTCAGTCCTAAATAAACACATAGAGACTTATATTAATTATGAACTGTTTGGCTGATTGCTCAGGCTGATTACAAATTAAATTCACCCATAATTCTTGTCTATGTTCAGCCACATGGCTTGGTACCTTTTCTCAGTGAGGCATTCTCATCTTGCTTCTTCTGTGTCTGGCTGGTGACTGACTCTCTGCCTTTCCTCTTTCCAGAATTCTCTTAGTTTGGTTTCCCCACCTAAACTTCCTGCCTGGCTACTGGCCAATCCTCATTTTATTAAACCAATACGAGTGACAAAACTTTACAGTGTACAAGGGCATTATCCCACAGCACTATGGTAGCAGTGTGTGTGCATGTGTGTGACTGCATGCATGTATTGTGTATGTGGTATATTATGTATGTGTGTGATGTATGTGATGCAGGTGTATGTATATGTATATGAATGTATAATGTAAGTGTACATGTATATGTGCATCAGTGTGGTATATGTGTGTGTAAGTAAATGTGTGAGCATGTGCATGCATGTACATATGTGTGAATGCATATGCATGTTTATATATGTCTTTCTCTATGTGTGCAGTGCTAACTATACAACCCAGGGCCTTACATGCTAGAAAAACACAATACCTACCAGTACTTACCTATAGTGTAAGCCCTTAGAGGTGCCTCTTGAATCAGAAAGTGCACAGTCAGATCCTGGCTCTTCCACTGGGAAGATGGGAAGGGCACTGAATATCTTGCATAGCTTTGTTCCTCACTAAAACAGTACCCTAGTTCTGGAACTAACCTGTGGGCACATGCAGCTTTTGTCTACCACACACCTTGCAGTCTTTCTTGAGAAACAACACACTGCTATTGGCAAAGGTTCTGCTCCCCACCCATTCTAACTACTGACTCTCCACAGAGCTGTCCATCACAGACTTCCTCCCTTGGCCAGAGGACAAAGCCTGAGATCCAGTCCCACATTTTGGCTATGGAGACTAGCTTATAAATGATCACAAGATGACAACTGTCCTTTTTAGTCATTAACAGCAGATGCTTATGTAGAACTTAAGCTTGGTCAGGCACTGACAGATGCTATTAACCTGTTCATTTTTTATATGACCTCTATGGTAGACTCTTAGTGGCTCTGTGTTACAGTTGGGAAAACAAGGACAGGGAGGAAAAATAGCTGTCCTAGAAAATCATTAATCTGGGATTCCAGGTGAGGAAAGTGGCACTATGCCTGGCTTACAACCATAGTATGTATTGAGATAGGGATGAGATTTCAAATTCAAGTGAACAGGCCATGAGATAAGTTAAGTATTCTTGGGAGAAAGAAGCTTCCCTAACCTTTGTGGACACACTCTAAAACTGCTGAAGAAGCCTGAAGCCACAGACTGCACTGAATGCCGAAAACTGTATTGTCCAACACATATACACCTATGATAAAGCTTGTTAGGTGCAATAAGAAGTTGACAACCAGTAAATAATATAGAACATATATAATGATATTCTATAATAAAATTACCAGAATTTTAGAGCCATTATTAAGTAAATGAGGGGTTACTTGAGCATGGCAGTTAATCTGATGGCCAGCTGTTGCTACTGTATGACAAGATGGTGGGGAGCATAGAAAGTGCAGATACACTAAACAAAGAGATGATCTGCGTCTTGTCAGGATATATCGAGTGAGATTTCATCATGGTACTTACACTTCTAAATTGTCTATATGGGTATTTTCACTTACTACTTCAGAGTGCAGCTATTTGTTAGTTAGCGAAACTCAGATGTTGATATTACAGATAAGTGGAGACAACTGCATTCCTGAAGTCCTAAAAAAGCATGTTTCTCAAATCATTCAGAACAGTATCTAAGATTTGTTTAGATCCTAGGGTGCCTTCTTTATCTAGTTTTTCCTAGATTTTCAAAAACTATATGGACACTGTTCCCAAAAAAGGCTAGCTGTTGCTTTAAAAGTTCACAGCAGACTAGACTCAAACAGGTGTTGTTGTTTATGGCTTCCCTGAGATTGGTATGCTGATGCATGGGGCCCAGGAAGACTCAGAGGATAGAGACTAGAAAAACAAACAGTAAAATATAAATTGTAGATAAAAAAGTTTTATTGTGTGAGCTTGAGATATAAATTTACATATTTTAGGCAAACTACAGGTTGAATGTCACTTATGTGAAACACCCAAGACTAGAATTTTGGGCACTCCTTTGGGGGGATTCTAGAATATTTACACACATATAAAATAAGGTATATACTGGGATAAAACTATATTCTGAACTAAAAGTTCATTTAGTTTTTATACATATATTCATAACCTGACAGAATTTTTTATTGTGCATGTATGTGGGGGACACCCATGTAGAAGTCAGATGACAGTTTTAGGAGTCATTTTTCCTTCTACTGCATGAGTCTTCAGGAACTGAAATCAGCTCATCAGGCTTGGCCACAAATGCCTTTACCTGTTGAGTCATCTCACCAGACAATGTGATGACAATTAAAGAAATATTTTTAGGATAGTTGTGTTCAATGTGACTCCTCATATGAGGTCAAATGTGGGATTTTTCTTCTGCTTGAAGAACATATGTTAGGGAACATATGTTGTGTTTCTAGACTCTTGATTCAATTGATAATACAGAAAAACCTAAAACATGTGCGAGTCACACATTGTCAAAATGTTAAGAGTCACTAGGGTGACAGGCTAGAACTAAGGAGACTTGTTCTAAAGGAACACCTCATATCCATGCCCCTTTTCTGAAAGAAGGTGATAAAGCTATGGATTTCATCATAGAGTTATGAACAGTCAAAGTCAATGTGTAGGATACATTAAAAGTTGTTATATTTTGGTCTGTCATCTGAAATACCAGACAATGGTGGTTGATAACACTTTCAAAAGAGCTCAGTGCCCAGAACTTCTTCTATCAGAGTCTAGTACCACTGACTATACTAGCATACTAGGCTTTCTCTGTTGAGAAACCAGTACTGGCAAGGCTCATCCTAGGATAGAAAGGGGTCGGTAAATGACAGGAGGCCAGTCCCCAGTGGAAACTGTTTTTGTTTAGGATTTTAATACAAATCTAAAGATTATGTTTGAGAGTAGAGTATATTTATTGCATATGAAAGCTATTGGGTCCTATTTCTAAGACTAAACAGTAAAAAGACACACACACGCGCACACACACACACACACACACACACACACACACCAAGCTTAGAAGATTCTGAGTCAAACTAAGTTTAAAAGTTCTTTGACTTCTGAATATCTTCTAGTAGTTCTCCCTGAGTGGCTTGTCACACAGTTTTTTTTTCTTAAATAAACTAGATCTTAGAGTAGCATCCTATTTTGAGAAAGACAACATGATGTCAAGAAGTACGAACTGAATCCACAGGTCTGCAGGACAGAAGACTAGTGATGACTGTATTCAGGTGTCACTTCCAGGGCAGAAGGGAAGCTGTCCTTCATTTTTTTTTCAGAAAAGTGTCTTAGTGGGAGATACATTTGTAAGCCTGCTCTCAATTAAAGATGTGTTTAAGATGACTTTTTACCACAAAGCATACAAGTTAATTATAGTACTTGGGAAACAGAGAAATGTATGGTGTGAAGAGGTGGCAGGAGGTCTGGAGAGATGGCTTGAAAGTTAAGATCATTTGATGCTCTAGTGGAAGAAGTGGGTTTAGTACCCAGCACCCATATGGTGGATCATAACCACCTGTAATACCAGTTCCAGGACATCCAACACCGCCTTCTTACCTCTGTAGGCACCAGACACACATGTGGTGCACATTGTACATACAGGAAAGCATCATACACATAAAATAAAAATAAATCTAAGAAAAATTTCAAAAAATAAAAGTATAGAATAGAAAGCTAAAATCCCCCCAGAGTGCCACCACATGGAAACCGTCCTCAAAGCCTGACATACTTTCTTTTTTTTTTTGACATATTTTCTTGTGATCTATCACATGCATATCTGCAGGGTATGAAAATTACATCTAAACTTGCATCCTGGCTTTTTTTATTGAATGTTACTAAATCCATGTTTTTTTAATCATATTTGTGTTCCCTCAGCACTATTTTCATTAGTTACATAACAAATTAACTCACACATTTCCACAATGCTGCCTTAGAAGTTTCTTATTTTCTATTTATATAAAATCAATTAGATTGAAGTTAATTTAGAAGTAAAAAAAATGTATAACAGATATGTAGTTTGATGAGTTCTATAACCACCACCACAATCAAGATTCTTTTCATTCAGAAGATTCCCAGTCACTCATGCCATATTTAGACACGTGTTACCCAGGCTGTAATTTGGTGAGACAAATGCCATTTACCCAGTAGTCATGCTCGGGTAAATATTGCTTGGCTTTCTGGCATACCAATTCATTTTCTTAGGGTATCATTTAAATCATATAGTATGTGTTTCCTTGTGTCTTATTTTTTCATCTAGGCATAACTAAGATTTTTAATGATTCACTGATATTATTATATATTAATAATTTATGCCTCTTCTTCATTGAGTAGTATTACATTTGATTATCTACATATTGGTTGATTAGATATTGGGGGAGATAATGTGTCATTAGAAATAACATTGCTATGCATATTTACTATGAGTTGCTATGTATTTATTTTCAATAGTCTCCAAAAAAACATCAAGAACTGCTGGTGGCACAGTAAATATTGGTTAGTTTTTATAAGAAAGCAGAACTATTTCTCAAAGTGATTTTACAGTATTGTTACTTTTAGTACTTCATCTCTTCATCACCATTTAGCATAGTCAGTTTCTGTATTCTGGCCATTCAATAAGGAGAATTTTGGTATTAGTTTGCAGTTTCAATATGCTTTGCTCAAATATCCAGTCACACTGACCATTTTTTTTCTTGCACAGGTTCAAAAATTCAAAAATTTGCTCTTTTTTATTTTTTGGTGTGTGTGTGCAGTGTCTTTTTTCCCCTCATTTGATACATGTCTTGAGCAGGCCTTTTTGCCTCAGGCTTCTCAGTTCTGGGACTATAGCTGTGCTCCACAATGATGTGCTTGAGTTATCTTTTTATTGTTGAATTATTAAAGTTAAAAGTGTTAGATATAAGGGTTTTTGTTTTATATAACACACACACACATTCTTTTTCTTCAAGACTATGGCCTCAACCTTTTTTTTTTTTTTTTTTTTTTTTTTTTTTTTGTTTTGTTTTTTGAGACAGGGTTTCTCTGTGGTTTTGGAGCCTGTCCTGGAACTAGCTCTTGTAGACCAGACTGGCCTCGAACTCACAGAGATCCGACTGCCTCTGCCTCCTGAGTGCTGGGATTAAAGGTGTGCGCCACCACTGCCCGGCTGGCCTCAACTTTTTATTTTGCTCCTGGTCATATTCAAAGAGCAGAGATTTCTATACTGTACCACCGATTTTATGAAAACCACTGTTTTCTCTTTTAGTGATGGGATCAAATCCAGGGCTCCTACAGAGTTGGCAAGTACTACCACTGACATAACACCCCAACCTCCATTTAAAAAAATCATCCTTGACCAGCCTGGTCTACAGAGCTAGTTCCAGGACAGGCTCCAACTCCAGTCACCATGCCTGTCTCGAAATGCCAAAAAAAAAAAAAAAAAAAAAAAAAAAAAAGGCATCCTTGAATTTCCTAGCTTAAGAAATCTTCACCTTTCTCCCATATTGACCTATAAATTCAACAGGAACATGTACATAGCATAAATGCCATAGAGTAAGGTAGTAAAATATAATATATTTGCTATTTAAAAAGGTACCATAACAAAACTAAAGCAGCAAGGTACAGTCTATGATACTATTACACATAACAAACATGAGAATGAGAATTCATTAACCAAAGCTGGATTGAAGGCTCAGTAGCTAAAATCATGTACAGTTCTTGCAAAAGACCAGCACCCATACTGGGAAGCTCACAACTACCTGTAATTCCAGCTCCAGGAGACTCAATGCCCCTTTCTGGACTCTGAGAGCATCTTTAGTAAGCTCTGTACCATAAAGTCTAGGTCTTTTAGACTCTTAGTAAAGTTTTCAACTGGGGGGGGGGTACATTTTTAAACTCATGGTTCACTATGACTTCAGAAAAGGTGTCAAAGCAATACTCGATTCTGATAGTCTATTAGGGACCACAGTCCTGTATTGTCATGAATTTTACCTAGTCTAGCAGTTAAATTAAAAGGTTAAGTGTAGCCAGGCATAGGGGTGCACATTTTTAATTTCCGCTCTCTGGGAGGCAGAGGCAGGTGAATCTCTGTGAGTTCAAGACCAGTCTAGTCATTACAGAGAGTTCCAGGATAACTAGGGCTCTGAAGAGAGACCCTGTCCCCAAAACAGAAACAAACAAATACAACCAATAATTAAATAATTAGTAAAACGGTTAACTCTAGTTTCTTTTATTCATCATGGCCAAAAACCATAAACTTTTTTTTCTGTTTTAAAAAAGAATCTTGGAAAATAGTTTATCTGCACCTTAAAAAGTTAAACATATTACTGTACAACATACAAATTTCACACCCAAATATAACACATGAAAGAAATGAAGGCAGGACCAACATAGGCATTTGTGAATTAATATTCACATTAGTGCTACTGGCAGTAGCTTACAAGGTAAAAAGAACTTGGCTGTCCAAGCAATAGAGAAATGGATTCACAAAATATGACATATAGCCACAATAAAATATTCAGCCTTTTTTTTTTTGAGACAGAATTTCTCTGTAGCTTTGGAGCCTGTCCAGGAACTAGCTCTTGTAGATCAGGCTGGCCTCAAACTCACAGAGATCTGCCTGTCTCTGCCTCCCAAGTGCTGGGATTATAGGCATATGCCACCTGGTCAGTCTTTTTGTGTTTAAGAAAAAACTCTTGCTAGATATAAAGATCAGACTGACTTTGCACCCCTAGTATTCCTGACAGCTCCTCGAGTTAGGAAATTATAGGCTTGTATCACTACATCCAGCTCCTTATCTGTCTTTTAAGAAAATGAAATGCTACCACATGGAAGAATTTTAAAGCATCATGATAATTAAAAAGATAGACACAAAAAGACACATGTGAAAGATTACACTGTCAGGAGCTACCTAAGGACAAGCAAATTCATAGAGCAGAAATTACCAGATAGGAGAATGAAAGGAGGAGTTACTGTTTTTATTTGTGATGAAAAAGTTTGGAAATAGATAGTGGTGATGGTATTATATCACTATGACTGTAATAAATGTCATCAAACTGTATATTAGCCTTAAACCACAAAAAGAATTCTCCATAGTGATTTATCACAATTGTTTTCATATTCCAATAAAATTTTGTGTGATGCCACAAGCATGAGTAATGCATGTGCCGCACTGGGAGAGCTTGTATGAAGGAAAGCACACCAACTGCTGGAACACAGGTGGGATCTGAAGGCTGGGCAGCAGCAATGTATCAGTCTCGGTTTCCAGGGGTTGGTGGCTTATTGTATTTAGGTAAGAGAAAGTCACTGTCTGTAGGTCATGCAAACAGGTACAGCATGACAGAGTACTAAGTCACAGTTACTCTTAATGGCTCAAGGAAAAGAAAAGTATAATCCACCTGAAACTCTTCTCTAAATTTTTGATGGTTTCTGACTCTTAAAATAAAATGTAAGCTGTGCAGTGGTAGCACAAACTTTTAATCCCAGAACTCAGGAGGCAGAGGCAGGTGGATCTCAGAGTTTGAGTCCAGCTTGATCTACAGAGAAAGTTCCAGGACATCCGGGGTTATAAGAGACATCTTGTATCAAAAAACCACTTTGTGCATGTGTGTGTATATATACATATATGTATGAATATATACTTATATGTATGTATATATGAAAGTGCTGAAAAATACTGAGTAATGTTTTCACATTGGTCTCATAAAAGGATACAGGTAGCTGTAATAAAGGCATTATACAACACAGAATTTACCTTACCATAAATTTTAAGTTCAAAAAATAAAAATAAATCTTGAGAAGACTGGTTTAGAAGCTGATAAAGATTTGACATACTAACTGGAGTTGGATATGAGACTCATAAAGGACCTCCTATATTGTTTTACAAGAGACTGAGAGAGGGAGATGGGAAGCAGAATCAAGTGGAAGAGCATGAACAACAAAGACCTGGTGAGCAAGCAGCAAGCAACCAGCAGGCGTACTTACACAATGGTTTTTCCGATGTACATGAATGATTTCTCAACAAATTCACGGACGCTATGAACTTCCCCAGTGGCTATAACAAAGTCTTCTGGCTCATCATTTTGCAACATTAGCCACATAGCCTAGAGAGAAAGAAGTAAAGTCATGTGAGAGTTACTTCATGATCAGGGTGGGAATGTAATAGTATCAAAACACATGATTGGATATGGAAGTTAGAATTGGAAAATGAGTGTGAATTTAATGTAGTATTTTAATTACTGAAGATAGCTCGTATAATTTAATATACATGAGAAAAATTTGAAGAGCATCTTGGTGTGAACACTTGTCCTGATGATTGGCTCAGGGAATCTTTATTTTCAGCAGGCCAGGAGATTCCTACACAGTAGGTCTCCAGACCACAAGTTAAGAGGAAACCATATATCAATACCAAGTGAATAACCTTTGTATATAATACTTATGCAAGAACAGTTTCAGAAGAATTTTTTAATTGTCCTTCTGCCACAGATGGCAGGCAAAAAAGAAAAAAAAGTCTTTTAAAAAATCCTCAAAAGTAGATTCCCATTTCTCAAAAATTAAATGTAAAACATAGCAGTAAAAAGAAACACTGTTAGTAGAGTCAGATAGTAGAAACTACTACATTTGAACAAGTTGTCAACACTGGATATCCAGCCTTCATAGTGTGATGGAAATGTACATACTGAGAGTTAGAGAAGATGGTTGGCACAAATGAAGCAGCATTTTGAACCATGGACTAGGAGCAACTGCCACAATTGACTCTATTTGTTTAGAAAAGCATTTATCAATAATATGTAGGCCTACAGTTTCCACAGCTTAGAATTACATATCAACTGTACGGATATGTGTATATATGGGGATATGATTATGGGGCTGGAGAAATGGCTCAGTGTTTCATTCTACTCCCTGCTCTCCCAGAAGACAGGAATTTGGTTCCTAGTACTCACATCAGGCAGCGCCAACTGCCTGCTCCAGTGTTCTAGGGGTCTGACCTGTCTATCTTCCATGGGCATCTGCACACACGTGTACACACACACACAGATCAAAAATATTTTTAAAACATAGGTGTAGCTGGTATTCATGTACGAGCGTAGGCCTGGGACTTCTTGTAGGCTATGATTGATCATGTGCCTCATAACCTGGAATATATGCTCATTCCCAATTTGTCTCAAAAAGTTGACCTCTGCTGCCATGTTCTGGACCAGGGTCCTGAGTCTACCTGTTGGGATAAGTGCTGTCTCACCGTGAACCAAACACACAATGCACAGTGCCCTACCCAGTCTCAAGCTGCCCTTTAGAACCCTTTTACTTCTCTTAATTAGGTGAAAACCTGCAGCATGCCGACCACACACATGTGTGCATAAGCATGCATGCACATATACAGACACACACAGACAAACATATACACATTTTGGCTTTTGTCAAACTATCTCTAGAGTTTTAGGAAAAAATATGTTTTCAGCTACAATTTCTGTTTGAACATTTGTCTGAGGGACTATATCTGAACAGGGTAAATACAAACAAGTGTGTTTGACTCAGATTTCCAATCTAAAAAGTAATATTTTAGTCAACACTCCAGGACCACTCAGCTGATTTTGTTTTCAAATCTCCTGTGAGTCTGTCTCTGTCTCTCTCTCTCTCTCTCTCTCTCTCTGAAGGAAACAAAGGATTAGAAGAAATGAAGGGACAAGAGTGACTTCAGGTTGCTGTAGGTCTGTCTACATGAGGCCAGGTCCGGTCCTTAGGACTTCTATGTTCCTGGCAGGACTGGTGATCCTGGGAGCCAAAACCAAGAGTCGCTCTATTCTTTCCATCAGACTATCTGGGGCCTTTGACCTATCAATTTCTAGGCATTTCCTCTACAGTTCAAACTGTGCCAGACTCCAGTCTGGGACTGGGGAGGGAAAGGATATACAATTCCAGATCTATTTGTTATTGCTAAAGAGTTTACTGGTTTTTAACAGAGGGATAAGGCTTTGTTTAAATTTCTACAGAGCATAATTAATGATTATTGACTGGTAAATGAAGAACAGGTGACACTTTGGATTAGAAGATAAACGATCCTGTGTTCTAGTGTGATAATGGGTTAGTAATTTGCTATAAAGTCGAGGCCCAGTGCATCCCCTCCAAATGCCAGATCATGTCCGGGAGACAAAGGCCCCTGTGTGAGAAGGACAGAGCCCTCACATGGATCTGCTCCATTTGTTCTTTGATGGATGGCACAACCGAGGCGAGAGTTCACCCATTCTCACCTTCCTGTTCACATGTGGGACCACACGACCCGTGACAGGATAGGCCATGGGCTATGAGCAAATCACCACCTAGCTTTGACTTTTGAAGGAAGAAGCAGTTGTGAGGCTACATGTTTTAGATATCAGTGACCTCTTCTGTCTCTCAAGGAATCAAAGAGGAAAAGCAGGAGTCATCTGGCGTTCTTATGGTGCCCTTTAAGGATGTGACCGACTCAGCCACTTCCTCAGATATTATTTACTTTCATTCTTGACCTGATTACCAGCCCCCCCCCATGCACGGGCACACACATATGTACATGTGTGCATGCGTGCGCGCGCACACACACACACACACACACACACACACACACACACACACACACACCCTTTTTTCATCCATCATACAAGGAGAAAAGCAAATCACTTAAGGGATATACCAGAGTAAGATTCTTTCCCATGGAAATGTCCTTCAGTGGCAAGAGAACAATACAGTTTTCAACTCGCTTCTCAATTTATTTTGCATTAAAGGCCCATGAGGTTAAGGGAAATCTGACGCTGTACAATTGATGTTTGACAACCAAGTTGAGATAAGTGTAGATTTTAAAGGTATTGTTAATCCCACTGGATTTTCTCCCCTATATTACGTGCATATAATACACGTAACTGAACTATATAATTCCTGCAACTATATAATTAACCTATGCGCTTTGCAAATCTAATTTAGAGAAATAAAAAGCAACTTTACATTTGTAAATTTCAGACCAAAACACCCCTTCATAGTCTTCTCTTCAGCTCTTCAAATGATAAATATGAACACAAGAGGTTCAGGAGCCCTGGTGAGAGGCCAATCTTGCTTGATCAGTACGTTGCCAGCTCCAGTGGCTGCTCACAGTGGCCCAGTGAAGGAGAACACTGAAAATACATCACCACAGACGACTGGCTACACTGATTCCATGCATGCCGTTTGGGGTATGATGTGTGTTTGTCTTAAAAATCTGGATCCTACAATTGCTTCCACTTTGTCATTAATCTCCAGTTCAGTATCCAAGCCACGAACACTGATTAACTGAGTTGGCACCATGAATAACAAGATTGGTTAATCAAGGTGATGTTTAACTATGTGCATCTGACTACTGCTTTGTTAAGCTTGATATTTTTGTGTTTATGAGCTATTTTTATTTATTATGTGTGTATTTATATGCTAATTGTCATGAAAATATTTTTCTTTTTTTAATTTTTGAGACAGGGTTTCTCATTATATAGACATATGCATGTAATATAGGGGAGAAAATCTAGGAAATAATTCTAATGTATGCTTGCTTCTGATTGGACAAAGGTCGGAAGGACATAGCCTGTGGTAGTGGTCTTATTCTCATCCAGTGGGATTAACAATACCTTTAAAATATTTTAGTAATTTACTGTCAGTGGACAAGCCTTAACTATAAGGATAACTGAGATAATACTAACACATACGTAGTTAAGAATCTATGAGAAATTTCTATGGTGTTTTTAATTAAAATTTTTCAGGTTTAAAAAACGTGATTCATAAAAGAACCTGAATGAAAAAAACTAAACATGAAAAAATGTTAAATTGATCATTTATGGCTGTATAAACAATTCTAAAAGATAGTGACTTCAGCGTTTTGTTGCTTGGAACTTCTGGAGGGCTCAGAGGACACAGCTCATCTTGATTTCTGGTGATTCGGGCTATGTGGATCAGGCTGGACTATGGAATGGTGATGGCTTTCCTCCTGGACCTTGGAGCCTAGGCTTACTTACATTTAGGACTCCTCATGATCATTCTTCATGGCCATGGTTTCCCATCATTTCACCCTGGCTCTGGCTTCTTACCTGGTATCTATTCCCATAAAGGTGAACAGAGTTGAAGGCCTTAAAAGGGCTTGTCTTGAAAGCTGATGTTCAGCTGGAGCCTCCTGCTCGCCCGTGTATGGTCCAGGAAGCCCCATTTCTGTCTCTCTCTCTTTCTCCAAACCCTGCCTGCTCAGAAAGTCTCCAAACAAAGAAAAGGCACCAAAAGTCTAGTTCTGCACTCTTGGAACTACTGCAGTTTCCTTCTCTATTGCTACCAGGCACCCAAGTCCCCAGCTAAGCACTCAGCGTTTGACCACACTTAGGCACAAATCTAGCATGTGGCAGACATGCCATCACCCCTTACCTACATTTTATAAAACTTTCATGCCCTGCCTGGGGTGTGCAAGACTTCTCTGGCCTCTCTGAGACCTGAGACTGGTGAAACCACTTGGGATTTGCTTTGTTCAATATATCTATTGTTATACTTTTTCAGTGTAGGGAAGAAACTTATTATGGGGAAAGGGGGCAGCAAACCTATTACCTGCTATCACTTTCTAGGCAAGCTTTTGGTTGTAGTCAGTCCATTATCAAACACAGGGAAAATAGAATTTCTCTTCTTACGGACATAGTCACACTGCAAAAAGATGTGCAGGATGGGTGCAGTAATTACATCTGTTTCTAGAAGGATCTACCACAAAAGGATATTGTGTGCGGGATTTACTGCCAAATGGATATTTAGGTATTGCAACAAATCCATATAGCTGTGTGTATTTGTTTGCAACAGGGTCTCAGAATGTTCTGGCACTCTCTCCATGTAGCCCAGGCTATTGTGGTACTAGAAAGAGTCCTGTTTTGCCTCCTGATGACATCATAGGAACACACCACCATTCCTGGCTCTACACTTTCAGTTTCTTTGTAAAGTTCCATATATCCCTTAAATTGCCCAATCATTGGTTTATATGATGGAAAAATAATTTAAAGACTGGCACCTGTGATGGAGAAGCTCACTTTCTGGTCGCTATAATCTGACAAGTGTTCTAACTTGGCCCAACACCACTACTGTCACAACACACTTCCCAGAAGTAGCTCTTTCTTGGAGCACACCCAGCCACCTACCTCAGCCAGGTGTTTCCAATTACCTGCTCCCACTCAATACTCAGGTAAGCCATTCTAGAATTAGTGTCTGGCTCAGTGGGGACAATTTAGTAGCCTTATGAATGGTAGAGGAAATTTCTTTACACTTATGAGCACCTAATTGGCTACCTCCTTGCTTTAAGCTCCTGGTTGTAGTATGAAAATCTCTTCAAATCCATTTGCCTTTCAGTGACCATACTCATCAAGCCTGTCTAAACCACCGGAGTGTGACCTTGAGATTCAACTTCTGGGCTGCTTCTACATTCCTTTCAATAGTAGGTCCTGGTGTTACCATAGGCCTTTCCTTCCCAGTAAATAACTACTATGCCATGAACTAAATACAGGGCAGTATCAGCCCAAATATAAAGAGTTTATAATTTCCTATCTGCCACATTACAAAAGCAAGAGAAGCTAGTTTTAATGTTTTATTTAATCCAATATAATTAGTATCTTATCCTGATATAAACATTATCCAGGTATTCCACATACCTTTACTATTTTCTAAATCTTTGCACTTATAGCATAGTTCAAATCAGAAGAGCTCTGTGGCCACATGAGAGCATGTCATGCTGTACAGTGCAAGGCAAAGAGTAGGCTTCAGATTAAGGAAAGAACGCTGGCCTACTATATGACACCCTACCCGAATCCTGCTTGCACAATCCTGCTAAGAGACTGCAGGGCTCTAGGGAAGAAGAACACTCCTGGAGAAATAATCCCACCTCTCCCTCACCTTCACACACTATGTCTACACCCTGACTTCTGCATCCATTTCATCAGTCATGCTAAGTTAGGAAAGCAAACAAACTTAAAAAATAGCATATCCAGGTTTACTTTTATTGACAGTGGCATTTGACTGACTGCCTCAATTACATACAAATTGGCAAGGATAGCATATACCCTATTTCCTGCCAGAATACCTGTGATAAACACCCAAAGAACATTTATGGGTTTGGTGAGATGTAATAAAGGTGGCAGGAATTCTCAAATTTCAGCATACATCAGAATCATTTGGGAGATGAAAAGAGATTGCTGGACCTCTTTAGCCCAGAAGATTCTAACTGAAAGGCCTGGATGGCTCCACAGAGCGTGCAGGCACAACAAATTCATGGGAAAGCTGGCGTGTTGCTCTGAATATACTCAGAGTTCTACTGGAGCAGTCTTGGCACCAGACTGCCTGGGATTCAATTACAGATGGCTGCTTATAGGTAACTGCTGGTAAGCTAACCTGATACTAAAGAATATCCTATCTTATGGGGTTGTTTTAAGACTAAACATTTAGCTAACATCTAAAGCGTCTGCAAGTGTATCCAGGACATAGGAAGTGCTTAAAAAAAAACCTATTATTTATTAGCAGGAGACGGGTGATGACAATGATTATGTAGCTTGGGAGGATGACTGGCCCCGCCCCATGACAAAACTCTTGTACCCATAAATGGCAAAGGGAAGGATGGCCTATTGGGTGGGGTGATTAAATCCCAAGTCAGTTAGTCAGAGCCACAGAATTTTATAGCTGGAAGGGGCCTCAGAGGTGTTCTCATTCAATTCAACTCACTCTAAAGATGAAGCAACTGAAACCAGAGAGATTAAGTGGCTCGCCTACAGACACGCACCCATTTCAGTGTGGAGCTGGAGCTGGAACTCCTATGATAAAGCATAGGGCAGGTGACAAACTGTTGCAGCCTGACCCAGACAGCAGACCAAGCAGTTAAAACATTTATGAACTATCTGCTAGAAGCTAGTCTCTGGAGGTGTTCTAGGAAGGGACACACAGAACAGATGCTGTGCCTGGGTTGGGAACTTTTGAAACTTACATAGAAAAGACAAACTCCTTGTGGCGTCTGTGAGCCAGAAGTCATGGCTCCTTTTTAAATAAAGGTCTCCTTCCAGTGAATAACACTGACCCCACCCAGCAGTCCAGCTGAAGGTGAATAAAAGTCACTGAACCAGGTGACTGTCACTGTGCTTCCTGACTAAGTGACCTCCTTATAATGAATGGAGGCCTGACAAGTCTGGATCAATCATAGTGTCAAAGATGCCTGCATGAGACATAGACAGCACAGGGTCCACTGAGGCTGGTGGAGCCTGCTCCATACGGATGCAGAGGAAGGTTTGCCCAGGGGTAGTATGACCAGCACCAAGAGGGCAACTTATAAGAGTAGAGGAGTCAGAATGGAGAATGGAGCAGAGGACAGAAGCATTGAGCAAAGTAAGTCTTACTCTCTGAATCTGAGATATATACCCAAGGCTCCTATGACAGATCTCTTTCTGATTTGAGTTGGTTTCTGGTCTGTGTGCCAACAAACTCAGATGAAGACAGCTAGAGGCCAAGCATGAGTTATGGACCTGCAAGCCTCTATCTGTTCTAAGAGGCAAATGGAGGATTCAGTGGGGAAGCATCATGTGCCTACTGGCCACCCAAGTGTATCCTGCCATGGAAGAGGTGCCAACATGAAAGCAGGGGTGCTGCTTATCAGTTGTTAGTGTCTGTGACCATCATTCAGCTCGTGTGTAACTATAACAGCAATAGTGAGCAAGGCTGACCACCATTTTAGTAACTGGGAACCTAGTGTCCCATTTGATTTTACTCATGGAAACTCTTCAAATATGTATCCTCAGAAAGACCAATTACAAAAGTCACATTGTCGAGTTGAAAGTCACTCTTCTATTAGTATTCTTAAAAATACTCTTGTATAGAATAGCTGTGATAATTCTTTCTGTAATTTTATTTGCTGAATTTGAAAATGCCAACTACAATAAGTAGACGAGCTCTGTTCTTATGGATAGTCAGACTGCTCTACCTGCTTTGGTTTGGCTTGTGATCCTCATATGTCTGTTACAAAGATGCCTAGATGCTGGCTCTGCAACGTTTTTGATTAACGCAGATAATAAAGGAAGCCATCCACATTTAAGAAAATACTGATCATGACAATTGAGTGTGAGTTCAGTGACACAGGAGAAATTACATCATTCAATACACACACACACACACACACACACACACACACACACACACACACGTCCCTTAGTAAGAACAAATCCATACTAAACAAAGCTAAAGAACAAAACAGCTCATTTTGTTCTCCAATATTTAAAATACAAATAAAAAGTTTGTTCTACAAACACAATTATTAAAACATACACAGAAGATCATAGGAGACTTTAAAAATTTTAATCACATATAACTAAAGAAAACTTAGAAAAAAAGCCTATAATAAATTAGCATTATCAAAAAATGTTTCAAATATTTAAAAAATTTTTATAGCTAAAAATATTTTTAAGGAATCTTTAGAAAAATATATAATTTATTAGATCTTAGGAAGCTATTACTTTTATTTTTGGTGACTAAAATTTTAAGTTTGACCAGAATCAATGATTGCTCAATATTGTTAACCAAAAAAATCTATAACCACGTAACATGGTAAGTAATGTAGCCTAGGCAAATGTTAAGGACTAAGCTCTAAGAGGACTCTTTTTCTGTTAATATAATAAATTTTTAACATTAATTTCATGTGAATGAATGAACAGTATCTTCATTGTTTTCTTGAACACTATTTTAGTGTTGTATTTTTTTGCTTGTGTCAATGAGTGTCAAAATATTGTTCTTTTAATATATGAAAGTATTTGCATAGTGCTTTATTACAGATCATCAGATGTTGGCTGGAGGCAAAATAAAACAGAGACGCTCCAGTTGGGAAATCTCACTAGTAATGAAAAGCAAGAATCTTTAACACATTCAGTTTTCCTCCCACTTTTTTTCCCTCAAGTAAACAGTGATTTATTTGCCTCACAACTGGTGATATTAAATGCCAGAGGAAAAAACAAACAAACAAAAAATTAAAAGAGATAAAACTAAAACCTTCACTTCCTTAAAAATGAAACAGAAAGCTAGTAAGAAAAAAGCAGAAACTCTAAGATGGAGCTCTGAGATCTTGACATAAATCAAAAGTAACACAATGGAAATCCACTCAAGAAAGGCCAAGGAAGCCTGACTTTGAGCAGCAGCAGAGACACACTGGTAGCTCTGTCAGGTTAACCGTTTTCTTTCTGTATCACACACACTGCTTGCTGTTCCCATTTATCCTCGCTGCCAAAGGTGAGGTGTCCACAGGCAGGAATCGGAAGTAGTTTCTATTCATTTTTTTCTCCTCCCTAATACTAATTATCTTGTTGTTTGGTACTGACTGAAAAGACAAAATGCCCATTCTTTTGCAGAAGTGCAGGCTCTGGCTGATGGGTTACTCACGATGAAACTGAGGGCTGTACCCAGGCTGCGGTTGGGACAGCACAGCTCAGAGCTGGCTGCCAGGCAGGCTAGCGAAGGCCACGCTCACACAGCGAGCAGCCAGACCAGCCTTTCAAGTCAAGTGTTGGCTTGTAGACACATCAGTTAATCAGCTATGAAATCACCACCACAATGTACTTATTGATCACACAGGGCTAATGACGCAACTCTTGGCCTGGAGAGGATGTGTGCTTCATTCTCTCGGTTTCCAACCTTCAGAGAAAGAGCACTTTGAGCAGTGTTTATGAAAGGCAGATACTAACTGTGATCTGAATCTTCCTGGGGAGTTGGGCGATGCTCAGTCTTCCCGTGGTGTGCACCCAGCACATTCACACTCGCTGCTCTCAAAGAACTAGACGGCGTTTTCACTCCATTATACTTTGGAGGAAAGTTTTCAAAATGCCTCAAACTGTCTGGACTCAAACAAAATTTTAATGCCATTTCTGTAGATTTTAGTTTTGCTTTGAGATCCTAGAGAATGCTGATTACTTTATCAAAGAATAGCATCAAAGGTAATCTACTTACTATTCTAGAAAATTAAAAATCAATATTTACAAAAGCTGTCAATTTTGTAGTGGTCTTCATGTCTCCAGACCATTGGTACACTTTCACTGCTCCTGAGAGTGAGCTAGTAGACGCACGTGATAATCATGCTACACATCCTATTGTTTTGGTAAGCTTTGTTGTGAGGCAGGAAAGGGAGAAACAAGGCAGGTGAGGGTGATGAGTGCTGCTGGACCTGCTTTGAGACACTCTAAGGTGGAACTAGGGTCATGCAGAATACAAACCCAGATGTCTCTTCTCAACTTACTAGCTCCAGTGTCCTGTCCTCTAGCATGCGTCCTCTCAGCTACAATAACAAAGAACCAATTTGGTTCTGAGTGGGCTAAGAGGAGTGCAATTAGACTGGAGAATCAGTGAATTAAGTCTTACAGAAAACTTTCAGTACATCAATTCTCCAAAGACACAGAAATAAAGCCCCAGGGTCTCCCTTAGAGTAATGTGGGAAATGTCCCGCCCCCTTCAGTGTGCACTTCTTGCTATAAGACTTGGATACAAACTGAGTGTGCAGATATTAGAGTAGGGTCAGTGTGAGAACAAACTTGATTAAGTGACAGCACGATTGCTTCTTTCTATTTTCTTTCATATATAGACTGCCCTGTATGTAACACACTCCAGGAAAAATAAAAATAAAAAAAAACCCAGAAAAATCCAAGTATTGCATTTCTACCAGTATAAAATGGACTGTATGTTCACTTTGGGTAACCAATGGGGACAATAGGACATTCCAGTTGGTATTATGATGGTTCTGTAAGGCAGTGGGAACCAGTTTTTGTCTATAGGACACTTGCTGTTTCATATTTAGTGTTAGATTGGAACTCTTCTAGGACCACCATGGAAAGGGGCAAGAAAGGACTAACCATTTGCTCTGAAATATTCACAGTGCCCATTACTACAGTGCTCAGGATACACACCAGGAGACAGCGCCACCTGCTGGTGCTGCCCCTGCAGGCCCATGCCAATAGGAGAGTCTCTAGGCGCCAACACTCCTGACTGTTCTTGTTGTGCTCTATTTCATGCAGTACAACCATGAGAGCTGGAGATTAAGAGTGAAGAAAATGCTGTGTTTATTTCTCTACAATGAACTTATTCTCAGCAAAAAAAGAAAGAAAGAAAGAAAAAAAGCAGCGCCAGCAGCTTAGAAAGCTTTCTGCAATAAAGTATATACTTTTATACATGATAGAAGGTACTTGTTACACCTGTGGGACAACTTGGGAAAGGAAATGTAAAAACATGAACTCAAAACAAAACTGTGGATCTGGGGAGATGGCTTATTTGAGCATCTGAGTTCCTTTTTCAGCACCAATATGAAAAGTCAGGAATGGTAGCATGTGTTTGTAATGGAAGTGCTGGGGGCAGGGGCAGAGACTGGAGAATCCCCAAGGTTCATTGGTCAGCTCACCTAGTAGAACAGTGAGCTATCTCTAAATTCAGGGAAAGACTCTGCCTCAAAAAGGAAGGTAGATAGATGGTTCCTGAGGTTGACCTCTGGTCCCCTCACACATGTATTTATATATTAATGTATATTTATGAATTTATGACCCTCTGGGGGAGGGAGAACATTTTATCCTTAGGAATTTCTGCTCCCTGCCCAAAATGGGTTGGGTAACATCAAACTTTGAAAACAGCACAAACCTCTGGTAGTGTGTGTGTGTGTGTGTGTGTGTGTGTGTGTGTGTGTGTGCGTGCAGGTGCATGTGCGCATGTCTCATATGTAGCTTTCTGCTACTTCATGATGTGGATGGACTGAGATGGCCATAGAGACGAGAGGTAAAGCATGTGGGTGTGTTCATCCATCCAAATGGAGTATTTTTATAGGAAAATAAATGAACATGAAGGGACAGTTTCCCCATTACACTGTAGAAAGAATTCAGCGAGGTTTGTGGCTTGGTAGGCTTGTTGCTTTAGACTACTTCCTTAACTTATTTCACCAAGATTTTCTTATACAGGTTAGAGGGTTTTAGATATCCCACCCAATAATATATGGAGAGCACTTTGTGATCTACTGAATATTATTGCTATTATAAACAATAATATTATTGGAGAGAATTCCTGGGTTATTATCTGAGAGATCAGTGTTCCATAATGATCCTCAAGATATGATGTGATAATTCCCTGGGATGTTATCATACAAAACATAGAAATACAGTATTTTTCAGAGCACTAATTCCTTTAATATGCATTTTAGAAAAGAATCTGGGCCTTCAACATTTTATCCTTAGGAATTTCTGCTCCCTGCCCAAAATGGGTTGGGTAACATCAAACTTTGAAAACAGCACAAACCTCTGGTAGTGTGTGTGTGTGTGTGTGTGTGTGCGTGCAGGTGCAGGTGCAGGTGCATGTGCGCATGTCTCATATGTAGCTTTCTGCTACTTCATGAAAATAAATTTGTATTGTTTGTATTATACAGGGAGGTGTTTCTAAGTGGGTAGCCTTGTTTTCTCGATGGTGAGCTACAATATTTTTTAATAAATGCCATTCTCTTGCCAAAGACATTTCTAAATAGTAAAAAACTGTATTTTGACATCTCAGTGAGGAAGAAAAACCTGTAAGTAGAGTCTAAACAGAAGGGTGAGCAAAAGATTTAAACAAATCAAATCCTTTAAAAGGTAGATACCAAATTAAACCAATCCAAAATAAAACAAACAAACAAAAACTTTAAAAACTGATCCCAAGCTTCAGATTGTGCTGTTTGGAACCAGATTGTAATGTAAGCATACCAGAACCCTAATGCCATACTTTAGTCAACATTATTTTCCTAATTATCTTGGCTTAAGTGTTTCCAAGCTTTGCTGTTTATTTTGGCAAAAGGCCTCTTAGCTCCTCCACTATCTTCCTAGAGCTGGGACAGTGTTAACAAGGTTAGGTAGGAATACAACCCATTAATAGGCATCAATGGCTGTGGTCTGAAAACTTTTCAAACAGATAAGAAGGCAACTGGGCAGCCTGAACACAGAAGAGAATAAGACTAAGCCTCCTAAGTGTTTTTCTGCCATAGCTCTGGTGAGAGCAATCAGGAGGCTTTCCTCAACACTCTTGTTAGAAAATCAAGTAAATTCACTCTATTGTTTAAGTTTACAGATGGAGAAACTGAGACAAGCTTAGAAGGCTGACCTGCAAAGGGTCACATGGCGACTGATCAGGAACACAAGGCAAATTTCCTGCTCCCTCGGCCAGTTTTCCACCCCATCTACCCGTTGAAACGAAACAGCAGAAGCTTAGTTTTTGATAAGCAGTTCCATGAAAACACATCCTGTGCCAGATTCTCTCTGGTGCCCAAAGACACTCCCTGATGGGGTTGAGGGCTCACAGAACCCTTTAACTCCTTCACACCCTGGGAATAGGCCCTGGAGATAGCAAGAAAGCTAGAGGCCTTGGAAAGGCTCTCCGAGATTCCATCCAGAGCTCTTCTTTCTTCCTGTCCCATATCCTATTTCTAATGCCAAAGGCTGAGGTGTGGAAGTCTTTTGACGACTCCTTTGACATATGCCTGGTCCCCTGATTAGTTTCTTGACTTCAGCCCCCAACTGCACACATTCTCTCTCACTGTGGACAGATGGCTATGCTTTCTGAAAGCTAAATGAAATGGGAGATTTTGTCTTTATAAAGAAATCCACTCCTCCCTCAGGCACAGCATCAGGATGCTAGACTTTGTAATGACTACTGTGATGGCTCTCTCCCTCTCCCTTTCATCCTGCTTTGGACAGAGAAATTAGAAGTTAGGGACTTAAGCTAACGAAGATGGTATCGCTGGAGAACTCCTGAGAGCTGGTGGGTTTGTTTGTGCTTTAGCAGTAAGGAAGGTGGGCTGCCAAGAGGTGTTCTTTCCAGCTGGGGACAGGCTCAGTGTCAGAATCCACACCTGTCCCCTAGATCAAATGGTGAAGAAAGAATGCCTTCAGAATCAGAATGGAAGCCAATAAAGAAATGGGACAGTATATTTATATCTCACATATCAAACTCTGATAACTTCTTCTACTGAATAAATAGCCTTGCTTTGAAAAGTTACTTCTCACTTTTGCACAGAACCAGCCAGTCTGAGATAGTTCGGCCTACAATGGATCCCTTCCTAAAATGCAATCAGCTTGATTTTTTTTTCCCACAAAGGGAGTTGAGTCAGCTTCACCAGAACTTCTGGCTACATGTGGTGTGTGCTTCCATCTACCTTGCTAAAACCAACCAACCAAACAAACAAACACAAAAAACAACCAGAGTTCTATTAGAAACAAAATTTCAAACTGTAACAACTGGTTGATCCCCTAACTACACTGAAGTACATCTGGGTCATTTTAGCAAGGGGTCTTATAGGAATTCCCTGAGAAATTATTTCCTCTAAGGAATCCGACTCAAATGTAAAGTTGAGCAGGGACCCCACACTATCTTCTCATACCATCAACTCACTGAGCACTGAACTTTATCCAGGTAAGTTGAGAATAAAATGAAGTTTATAAAATGTGGCTTTTAAGGTAGATTCAATATTTAATAATACTTGTTTTCCTACTTTTCGGAAATTCTTTACATAAGAAATATAAGCCAGAATAGGGAATATGATTTTAGAACTGGACACATTTCCCAGACCCCTCTTCCATTTTGTTAAATGTATAAGAGAAAACATTATCTTCAGCATATGTAATTATGAAGCAATTGCTCATAGATGTCTCATGCAATGCAAATAACAAGAACCTTTAAGTACTAGTACTGAAGAATACAGGGGCTTCCTATCTGAGAAGCCTAAGTCCTAGTTCATCTAAAGTCAATTCAGAGTGTTTCAAAGAAGAAATGACAGATAGGAATTAACTGTACTCTGCCCATCTTTTTGAATGTACTTCAGACAATACCAAAAGAAGAAAACAGAATGTGCCTCAGCTGACCTCCCTTGAATTCTTCTCTGAGCTGCCACTTCTCCCTCAGTCCCAGGGCTGACCTCTGAGTCAAGCCAGATGGGACTGAGAGAGACGTCAAGGAAGTGCTGAAAAGGTGACTTGAGGTTCTGGCAGCTGAGTCTGGAGCTAGTTGCTTTGCAAACTCTCTGGGGGGTTGCTGCTTTCCAGTTTCTTAGGAATGTTTAATTCTCCTCATCCCTTCACTGCACCTCCTCTGGAGAGGTCAGGGAAGCCTGTGACATCCCCGGAGGGCACTGCCTAACTAAATTAGGATGAGATAACTTTGGACTCTCTCCCAAACACGAAAATACAAGGGAGGGAATTTCATTAAAAGCAGAAGACTAGGTGATCCAAGTTAATCCCAGCTTTAAGCTGCTGCAGCAAAGCTAGCTGTTTATATTTTGACTTTCCTGTGACAGTTCATTGATTGCCATGCCATCCATGTGAAGTATGCATTGACCACTGGTGGCCAAATCTTGGCTTTGTAATAGAGGTATAAATGGAATGTACTGGTATTAAAATAGATATATGGCTTGTTTATATGTTACTTTATAAAGAAGAAGAACCAGAAGTTAAAAAAATAAACATTTTATTACTTTGGTTTTTAAATATCTTTAAAATCACAAAACAGCAAACTTTCATAGATAATAGGAGTCATTAATTATATATACGTGTGTAAGCATAAGAATATCTAATGTTAGTTTAGTAAGGCATAAAACATCATGGAACATCCTTCCTGTTAAATCTAGAAATATTTGAAAGAATACACTGTAACTATTTAAAATGACAACACAATAGATATATAAACCTAGTGATTTCATCATTTGCTTCTAAAATTTTAAAAGTTATATTTAAATATTTTGAGATAATTATGATATTATATCATTTCCCTTTATTTCTTCCCTCCAAGCCCTCCCATATATTCTTCTTTGTTCTCTTTCAAATTCATGACCTGCTTTTAATTGTTCTTTTATGTGTGTTTGTGTGTGTGTGTGTATTTCTAAATATATAATTACAACCTGTTTAGTCCATATACTGCTACTTGTATGTATATACTTTTAGGACTCATCATTTTGGTATTGGATAACCAATTGGTATGATCTTTCTGCAGGGAAAACTATTCTGCTCACAGCATTCCTTAGTTGCCTGTAGTTCTTTGTTTGAGGTTGAGATCTCATGAGTTTTCCCCTTTCTGCATTTGGTATGTCTATTGGTATCATTCTTGTTCAGCTCATGTTTATACATCTGTGTAGGTTTGACTTCATGGGTATAGCTACTGACATTTCTAGGAGACACAGTCTTCCAGCAACTTACTGTTCCTCTGTTCTTATAATCTTCTCACCCTTCTTCTGAAACAATCCCTAAGCCGTAGGTGCAGGAACCATATTGTAGATGTATCTGTTGGGACTGGGCTTGACAATTTTGCATTCTAAAAATTTTGATTTCAGAAGTAGCAGGTGTCCACAAGATCTGAGAGATAAAATGCTGAAGAATACAAATTTGTTGCATATCTTGAATTTTCATCTACTAAGAAAACACTATTTCTACTAATTCTTTAATGAAAAGATGTTTTTTATTAGCTACTATCTCATGTATGGTTTGCCCTGTTTTCTAGTAGGTTAACCACATTCCAAAGAATGACCTCATGGCCATGAGTACACATGATTATATGGGCAGCATAAACTGGCAACAGTAGGCAGAAAAAAAGAAGACAGGAAGTTAGGAGGAGATGAAGGTGCATGTGGGAAGAACAGAGAGTGAATATGACCAAAATATTGTATGAATGTATGAAATGCTCAAAATACATTGTATGCAGGTATGAAATGCTCAAAAATAATATTACACTTAAAGCCCGAAGACAACAATCAATTTTAGAACTGGCTGGAAAAACCTTGCCATGGCAATCAAAAATATCTTTTGTTTCTTTTGAATATTTGTAACTTGTGAAAACTGAATTTATAACTATTATTTACCTACTGACAATTTAAAAGACATATGATTGGGTTTCTCAATTTTGTAGTTAAGACATTTCCATTTACAAACACACATGTTTGTATATGTGTGAGTGTAAGTGGGCATATAGATGTAAGTGTGGGTACCAGGGAGATCAGAAAAGTGCATTGGATCCTGTGGAATTGTAATTACAAGTACTTATGAGCCACTTGACACAGGAGTTAGCATCTGAACCCTGGTATTCTGCAACAGCATAAGGTACTCTACTGCTGAGTCATCTCTCTAGCATCAACGTTTTCCATTTTGGATTCCTTTCACTATTCCTTGACTACTATAAGAGACAAAACGCAGTAGGTACAGGTTGAGGGAAGTCACTTCTCATATTGTTTTGCATTCTATGGGCAGCAAAGTGTGTAATGATAAAAATCGCTTGCTGTACAATATCATACTTAAAGTTAGCTGCCTACTGGTATAATTAGTTCTTAGAAAAGTCCTCTATTGTGGTTCGGTGATCCTGTGTACTATGCCAACTAATACTTAGTGATGACTAACATGAAGCAACACACACTACACACTAGCAGCAAGTAAGTGAAAATAAAGAGCAAGTAGATCTTGCTTCTGGAAGCCTGAGTATAGTAGAGGTAAATAGTCTACCCTGTCAGTAAATAAAATTAAACTGTCTGAATTTAAAATATCAAAAAGTGAGTTAAGAATCTCCTTCAGTTCAGGAAAGAAAAGGGTGTTTGAGCTTTTGGTGATTTACTTCTCATATAAAGTACAAGTTAAAGACATACTGCAGAAATAAAAACCCAGGAAATACTGGGATGGGTTGACTGTTATTCCTGCTCCTTCCATCATGGATAGTTTGGAACTGTTCCATTAATTACTTAATTACCAAACAGGAAAACTGAAGCTGAAGCTTAAGCTTTAACCTTATTTTTTTTTTTAATTTCTAACAAACCAAAAATCCATTGACTCAGATAAGTCAAATCTAAATTTTTTTATGATTTCATCTTTTGTTAAGAATACTAAATAAAAACTTAAAGTATTTCATAATTATCTGCTTAATTTTTAAAAGTGGTTATTAACTTTACTATGTCATGGATCCTTTTGAGAATAGGGGAAAGTAAAAACTCTCTCTTTCATGAAAACGACATTAATGTGGAATATACACATGGGTATGTTCCTGTGTCAGATTTCATGGGATTGCCTGATCTCTTTAGACCCTGTGTTATAAATTTTTGAATCATGTAAACCATGATTTCCACTGGACCTTGTTGAAGACCAATTTTAAAGTACTACATGCTATGAGGGCTCAAAGGAGTATGAGAGATAGTCTCATAGTGGGAGACTTGACAGGTACAGGTTAAAACTGGAGATACTGTCCCAGGACTGCCGGAGTGGTTGTGGGATGGTAGCTTCCTCCTCACAGATCTGGAGGCTGTGACATGACCTCCAGCACAGTGGAAAGACAGTGTATGGAACAGTGCTTGCTTTGTCAGGGGAAGCCACTGTGTAAATGTTAGTTGTTGGTTTTATGAAGTCAAACTTGCCTTCCTGTTTTAAGAGCCAACTATTGAATAGCAAAGCAAAAATTTTTACTGAAAAAGTAAAATCAAGATGTCAGAGTCTTAACTGTAATCATTCAAATGTTTCTTCTTGATGAGCACAGAAGATCATTTAATCAGACTAAGCAAAAGCAACCAGTCAACTGTTCTAATAATGTTTCTTAAAAATTGCAATATAGGAGGAAACAGAATTGCCTAAGTGCAAACTGACTTGAGTCTTCCTGAGTGCTTGATCTGATGCTCAGCCTGTGGTTTGATAAAAACTTTGACATGGGCTTTTCTCCTCATTTTCAGACAATACCAGGAATGTTTGTTCTATGAAAAATAAGTTACTCAAGTATCCTTTATTAGTTTCATATACTATGTAAATTAAAATTAAGTGAAAGTGACATATTTTAAAGACAAAGCCACTGTTAAATGCAATTAGTTATTATATTTTATATGCTGAAAAAGCTCCTGCTTCTCCCCCCAAAACATCGTTCTCTTTTGGAGTTAAGACCCTCGAGTCTCAATGTACAAATACCCAGGAGCATAGCAGCTACTAGACCAGTGTTTCTCAACCTTCATAATGCTGTGCCCTTCTGACATAGTTGTTGTGGTAACCCCAAAAGGGGTTGTGACCCACAGGTTGAGAATCATTGTATAGATAGTCAAATGACACTACATTCACATTTAACTGTAGCCGCTGAGGATGGCTGTGCTGGGACCTACTGTCTGCTCTTCCTAAAAGGACAGAGGAAACACAAGAAAGGTCAAAGCTGTTTGGATCCCAGCTTTGTTACTTAGTGATGGGGATGCTGGACAAGTCATTTCACTTGTAAAGTAGGGTAATAATGTGTCTTTTATAGGTTAATTTTTTTAAATAAACTAAAAAAGAATGTAAAGTTTCTATAATGGTGGTTGCCATATAGTAGTGGATCACTGAAAAGTTACTATAGCTCGTAGTTGATGCTGTTGTTCTACCAAACTACATAAAATACCGTATAGTTAGAGCATGCTGCTCTCTTAAGACTCTCTAGAAGCGCGTGCTACTTCGAGTGAGAGTCACAAGGAAAAGCAGCAAAAGAAGACAATGGATGGGACATGCTAAGGACAAGGAAAATGACTATGATTAGGAAGTGCTTTATAGCACATGTGGAGATAATCTGAAGAACACAGCTTCCTGAGTTATTCTTTCCAGCTCCATAAAGCTGATGGTCTGACTCTGTATGTAAATAAAAAAGACAACTTTAAGTGCAGCAGGAATTTCAGAATTTCAGTGGGTAAGCCCCAGGAGTGCTCACTAAAGGACACTTAAGACACTTTATAAATCAGCCGTAGTCATAGAGTAGATGAGAAGAGCCTGAGAGAGACTTGGTGGACAAAGTTCCTTCTCAGTGCTGCAGCTCTGCTGTCATGTCACTGGGGATAGTTTATAAGCTCTTGGACATAGTCAAGAGTTTGTAGAAAAGAGAATTCAGAGAGACCTGAGACATTACCAAAGGCCCAAATAGTCATAATTTTGTCTGTATTCTTCTGTGCAGGTTCTAACAGTTGGTTTCTGGAAGGGGGGCTTTGTTGAACACATCATCTTTACATTCCATCCCAATATTTCTTATAAAATTGGGATACATTTTCAGAGTGAAATAGAAAGTAAAAATATTGCACAAGGAACTTTTAGTAGTCACTAGTTGGGACTCACATTGAAAAGCAACATTTTTCTTTCTCTGTAAATGGCAGTGCCTGATAACCCTTCACTGCCGAGGAAAACAGAGGATGGGTGTGAGCAATACGCCAAACCTGTGTTCAGAAAAGTCAGAGAACTCGGGCTCTGCTATTAACTCAAGAAGAGGTTAACTAGGTGAGGGGAATAACTTGTTGATCTGGATTAACCACAATCTTCTCAACAGTTGTGACATTCTTGGAAAGCATCACCATCTAACCCAGTAACAATGCCTCAAGTAAAGCTCCAGTCTTTGAACAAGATTATTAACCAAAGCTCAGGGTGCAGAGTACTCAGTGATATCAAACTGCTAGGCATAAACTATGTATTTGTATTGAGTGTCTCATGAAAGGGTTCAGTATCTGGGGACAATAAGCAGAGTGATAAAGACAGAGAAAGGGGGCTACCTCTTGGGCAGGTGTATGTGTATAGAGGGATATCAACATATATGAAATGCTAGTGTTTCCATGTGGCATGAAAAGTGAGCATCTCACTATGGCACAGGCCAGATACCAACTTGATATGCACTGGGCAGTCTGGGAGCTACTGGAAAGATGGCTCAGTTCTCCTGAGTTGTACCTGACACAAGCTCTAAGCACTCCATCCCTGTTAAAAGAATAGGGAATAGCTAAGAATTCAGTCTCCTTGGGAAGCAGAGAGAAATTAGCATCACAGGATGTGGGCTTGTTTTTGAGGTTCATCAAATCCCTTCAATTTATAAGCAAGAATTTTAAATATTTTACCAGCAGGTCAAAAGCTCAGCTAATTCTATACTATAAATTTTTGAACACAAAGGAGAAAAACTGAATTTCTGAGTAGTATCTTCAATTTAGAGCACATAAAATCCAAAACTATATGAGATCAGTATTAGGATAACATAAAAAAATAATCAAGTAAAGGAAATCTTGAAAGTAGAATCACATAGCCATTGTCGTTTTCTTCAAACTTTCCAAAGTACATTGTCTATGCCACAGGAAAGATCTTATAACAGACAAATCAAAACCTGAAGACTTCCACATCCTTTAGCTTTTCTCTTAGCTGTCTCACTAATACAAATGTAGTCGCAGAATGAAGGACAGTATATTATCTGGTGTGGAGAGATATACTGTCTTTCCAACTCACTTGTGCCTCATCACCCAGATGTGACAGGGGAGCCCTGCTGTGGAAATGACATGCTTGTTTTACATCATCTATCATGTGATCGTCTTGCATCAGTGAGTTGATAGGAGCTATGGAACATATCTCACAAGTTAGAGAGGCAGCCTCTTGGATGAATTATGTGGGTTATTCCTTCACAGCTGCAGTTAGTTTTCATATTTTGTAAAACAAAGCATGATGCAATCTCTCACTACATTATTAAAGTGGATTAGGGTCTATCAGCATCCTCAAATGATGACTGCGTGTAAATGTGCCGACAGAGACAAGCGTGTGCACCAACGCATACACTCTGCCTTTCCATCTAACCATTAGCTAGGAAAGATGTTTCAGGCTACGGTCACATTGAAAACATATGTGCAGCAAGTTCCTGTTCAGAAACTTACATCAGAGAAAAAGAGCCAGACTCTCTTCTCAGATTTTCCTTTGTAAAGTAGCAAAACTGGAGGGGACAGGAGGTTAGCTCAGAGATACACTGCTTTCTAAGCTACTGTGCACAATACTATGGTTTCAACAACAGGCCAAAAATCAAGTCCCTTCCTTACTGCAGCCACCTTTCTCTACTCACCACTCTGATTAAATCAGGGATACAGGTCATTTAACTGTAAGCAACACAAGGTTTTCTTGGTGAGGGATAAATCAGTTTCTTTCATCTCATTTCACAGCTCCATGGTGGATGTGTAAAAAGGGACTGCCTCTTTTCTGTCCATGGATAGCTAGACTGAGGCATCAGACAATCTCTGAATAGCTCTATGTGCACAGATGTTCAAGTGATGTGCCTTGACCCTGGCTAAGCAGACCAGAAGAGTTTACTATCTTGATACACTGTCTTCCAGGCATTTTCTTAACTGCAATTTTGACCCCAACTTGTATTAAGCTGACAAAAAGACTAACCGGCACAGGCTTTCCTCAAAGATCAAATGTAGAAGAGGTATCCATTTAGTTAAAGCACTATATATAATTTTAAAAAGTAGCAATAAGTTCCAGGGTCCGAGAAAATTCCTCATATTGGTTCTCTTTAAGAGCAACAAGCGAGTGCTCTTAGATATGAGTTTTATGAGTAACTCCAGTGAGACCGCCTTAGTCATCTTTATTCTCAACTCAGTTGTTTATATTTGGAGATAGAGGAAGGGCCAAGACTATGGCAGTGTCACTGATAACCATCATACAACCAGCGGACAAAACCAAAGTTTGATTTGGTGTTCTCTGGGTGAAGCTCACATTTGTGGGAATTCTTCTTTGGAGAATGGAGGGGGACAACAAGAGGGAACAACACGCCTTCCTTGTTATAAGCTGCAATCTGTTCTCTTTAGCCTGCACAGGGGGAATAACGAACCTGGGAATTAAAAGCGCTAACCCTGTTAAAGAAGCAATATTAAGCTTGGCATAAATATAGCTGAAATAATCCAGACAGTTTTATGACCTTACACCCCAAATAAAGGTGAAATGCTGAATTCTTTCCCTAGAAATAGAGGTAAACACAGCTAACAGATGGAAGAGCTGAATGGAAATTTCAATAAAGAGGACCACAAAGAAGCATTTGTAAGCTCAGAGGTGCATGCATTAAAAAAAGAAGCTGAAAAATGGAACTTTGTTTTATTTTGATAGAGTGCCAAAACAGTACTGCATTCCTTAAAGAGCGGAATAAAGGATCGAGTTAGACTGGCCTTCTCAACACCTCACGAAAAGCCCCCTTGGGTCTCATTTTGCTGGGATGACTATTTATATGACAGGTAAGGGAATAATTTTGCTGGATTCTGTTACACTAGGGCCTCTGTGACCCCTGGGTCAAAAGAGCAAATGCAAAAGTGACAATGTGGATAATTGCCTGTTTAGGATAATGGAATACTGATTGAAGTCAATTATTATAACACCTGAAAGATAAATGAGCTGATGTGAAAGGTTCAGGGGAGATGGCTGCAGAGTGAAGCAGCAGGCACCACACAGAGGGGTGGTGGAGCAACTGTGGAATGCAAGAGGGGGCAGGTTTCCTGACCTAGAGCTCCCTCCAGCCTGGAGTAGGCCAAGATCTAAAGCAGGTTAGTTTGTAAAACATGCTGTAAAACAGAAATTCAGCCCAATGCCCCAAACTGCAGGATTAGAGTAACATTAGTTAATGTGGCCCTCCATTAATTTTCACTATAACCTCTGAAGGCCCAGACTTGCCCCAAATCTATTAGTTTTGTCTGTCACTGGAGGGAACTTTCCCTTCCTGGCAGCAGGAAAAAGCCTGCTGATGTAGGCAGCCCAGACCATTGTGGGCCTGGACTCTACCAGCTCCACACCTGGAGCTCTGCTCTTTGAATTTTCTTCTTTACATCTCTCTCTCTCTCTCTCTCTCTCTCTCTCTCTCTCTCTCTCTCTCTCTCTCTTTCCTTCCTCCTTTTCTTTTCTTTCCCCTTATGAAAGAAAAAAGCCACAAATGTTTTTCCAACCTCAACACCCCACTGCCCTCCCAGTTCTGGTTTCTTATTGCCAGAGCCTGGCCCTCTGGCCCTTCAAAGGCCTGCCAGTCACCTCGCAGAGCTGGCACCGTGTCCAGGGCTGTTCCCTGAACCAGGCCTAAAGGGATGGGGAGTGAGGAGTGATGCTCCTGGGATCTAAGGGACAAAGAGCTTCAGTCTGTTTACAGATGATAACAGAAGTGGTCACCACTCTCTGTCCCCACAACCTGATTGTGGGTCAGCCTTTCTAACACTTCTCTAGGTGGTCATGCCACAGGCTTTCTATTGAAAATTCAAGACGCTACTTTCTGGGAAACTTCAGGGTCTCTAAGCCCCCAGAACTTCTATCTGAGCCCTGAAGCCCTAAGCCTTTTAATCAGTCCTGTGGCACTGCGTCCTGATAAGGACAATCAGCATGCTTGTGGAGTTGCAAGTGTCCTTGTGGCTTCCAGATGACCTCTCTGAGAGTTCACACCCTTGGGGAATTAACAGCCCGAGATTCAGCGGGGCCTCTTTCTCTAGCTCCTATTTAAAACTGACCACAGATAAAGATAACCTTTTGGTTAATTGAGACTGTGAGTGACTTGAGAAGTTTCTAGAAATGACTTAAGTAGGAAATATCTTGACTGAGTCTGTAGCTTTCCAGTGAGAGATGATGCACCTGTGTTGCAGATTATTTATTTACACTGTGAAGATGTGTCACTCTGGTTGGTTGAATAAAGAGCTGAATGGCTAGTAGCTAGACAGGAGAAATAGGTGGGATTTCCTGGGAGAGAGATGAGGAGGAGGAGTAATCTAGGCCCACTACTTCGCCAGCAGACTTGGAACAAGTCGGATCTGCTATACTAAGAAAAGGTAACTAAGTCACTTGGCAGAATGTAGATTAAAAAAAATATGGATTAATTAATAAGAGTTAGTTGGGGAAAAGCCTAAGCTAAGGCTAGGCTTTCATAATTAATAATAAATCTCTGGGTCATTATTTGTCAGCTGGTGGTCCAAAGATAGTCCAACAAGAAAGCTTGCTACATACCTGACCTTTACAGACACCCTCATCTCATGCACATGTTTGTGTACAAAGGAATGCCTCTGACAGGAAATGTCAAGAAAATGTTCTTTTGTTGTCTTGTCCCTAGAAGAACAGCATCTAAGCTGAAGTTGAGCAAATTTACAAATCTTCCTCTAAGAGACATATAATGAAAACACAACTATCCAATTTTGAATTTAGTATGAGCATAAACCCTCCAACAATTCCTGTAAGCCAGGGGCAAAGAGAAAGAAATATGTGTGTGTGTGTGTGTGTGTGTGTGTGAGTGTGTGTGTGTGTGTGTGTGAGTCTATCATCTATTTATCTATCTACACATATTTATTTTTCCTACATGCATGTCTGTGCACCACTTGTGTTTCTGGTGCCCTCCAAGGGTGAAGGCCAGAGGAGGGTGCTGGGTGACCTGGAACTGCAGATATGGCTGTGAGCCACTATGTGGGTTCTGGAAATTGAATCCAGATGCTCTGGAAGAGCATCTAGTGCTTTTATTTGGTAAGTCACTTCTACACCCATGAGAAATAATCATATCTTTAGAATAGGTGGGGATAGGGCCTACAGGCAAAAAAATAATTATGTTTCCTATATTCTTCCATTTGTGACCTCTTGCTGGCGTGAAAGATTCGGTTTTAACTTCATATGTGAATACAAGCTCTATTTTCTAAATATGCGTTCTAATCATTTGGACATGTATGAATTCAGACAAACTGCTCGCTTCTCTGTGTGTTAGTCTGTTCACCTGTAGACAGGGGGCAACAGTGGCCCAGATTATTATTAGGATTAAATCACTACTGTTTAGCATGGTGGGAAATACTGGATGTATCCAATAAATGGCAACAACTGCTATGGCCATCAACATGCCCATGAGGCAGAGGTGGTATTGAGGCTCCTGGGCAGGATCCCTGTGGGCTTGTGAGTTGAAGGGCCAGAGAGGTGCCCCCTCTGCCTTGAGACTCCCAGCAATAACTTGGCTTATTCATCACACCCATTGCTTTGATTGTCAGTGGAAGACTATCTCCTCATTGTTCCCCTGTCTGAGAAGTGGAAAGTCCTACTATGGAGCCTTCCTGTTATCTGCACAACAAGAACAGAAGACTGCTTCTCCCCTCTGCCTACATGTTAATATCAACAAGGAAGAGTTCACTGTCTCCTCCACAAGCTGTATGTTGCATATTTGCCTGACAATTGATAAAATGACAGATCCAGAGAAGGTTTGCTATGTCACTCAGGTAAAGTGTCACTTAATTGTAGACCCTGGATAAATCTGAGGTATCTTTTATATGTACAGTCAGGAAGGTTTATGGGGGTCTACACATTTAATGTAGTCCAATTTACCCATGTGTTTTTTGTCTTGTGTGAGTTTCAAACTCTTACATCAAGGCATCAAACTTAAAACCAAACCAACCAAACAAACAAGCAAACAACAAAAACCTAGAACCAGATTCTTCTTTCCCTATACATCTTAACTGGAGCACTTCTGCGGGAAGTGAGCTGCAGGTAGATGAATACTGATCTGCATAGTAAAATCCCCACACTGACAAACACTGCCCACAGCGGGGAAATCACAGGCTTGTAAGAGGCAGGAATCAGAGAGGGAACATAAAAACCTGCTGGTTAGAAAAAGCATTCTGGTCAGGCTGGTGGTGCAGGCCTTCAATTCCAGCACTCTGGAGGCAGAGATAGGTGGATTTCTAAGTTTGAGGCCAGCCTGATCTACATAGTGAGTTCCAATACAGCCAGGACTATATAGAGAGACCCTGTTTAAAAAAAAAAAATCAAAAGCAAGTGATCTCCTCCTTTGGGACTAGAGGTGGGTCTCCAACAGGGGGTCTTTGGCTCTGCCTAGCACTCTGGTTTTATGGCCTTCCTTGGAGGTGTCATGTGCTGACTCAGGTTCTGGGTCAAGTGACAAAGCTCAGTGTGGGCTCTGCTGGTGCTAGTAAACCTTTTTGGTTGTTTGTTCTCTCTACAGCGGGTTCCTGGTGCTGTGTTACTGAGGCCCTGATAAGAGCTGCCCTGTTTTGTACTCCAAGGCTCACTTTGTCCTAACCTCCTACCTATTCCCTAGAGGGTACGTCTACTTGACCTCAGGTGGATCCAGGGCTGTGGCTAGAGGTCAATTCTAGGACAGGCTCCTTCTACTGTTCCAGGCCAACTTTTATCCTAGGATAATGTCCCCTGGTCCCCTCATGTAAATCACTTGGTGGAGAAGCCTATGAATTGTCAAGGAATAACATCCTGCTGTGATTCTCGTCAGGAATGAACCCTGCTGGTTAGAACTTCCTTTCCTTTCAACTTAGTACTGGAGGATGAGTCACCAGATTCGAATATTCTTAATGGTCCTGGGGCCTTTTTACAAATTTAGATTGTAGGAATAACAATTTAAAAGTGGCACAATCCTTTCAAGCTAATCCTTCCCCCCAAAGTTGGTTTTTAGAGAAGCCCAGATGTCCTGAAATACTGATGAGCACAGTGTAATGGGCTAACTTCAAAATATGAATCGCAGCCCCTGGGCCTAGCTGCCAAGTTCAACAGACTGCACAGCAACAGGCTGTTGTGCTTGGATCAAGAGGATCTGAGTCTTGAGGCAGCCTTGAAACACCAAGGATTTTATTATGAGTAAAATTAATTCAATGGAATTCTATTGAAACTTCAAGGGGTTAGGGAGAGGACTCAACTTCTTTCGTCCACACACAGGATTTGTCCTGATTCTCTAATTAACTTTCTCACTCCAACTTAGTCCAAAAGAAAATTCTAGCGAAGACCCAATTAACATGTAGTTTAAGACAAGAGAAAACAAAGCACTGAAGGCTCCACACCTAACCTAGGTGAATACTAAGAAATGCTTTCCTCAGCTCTTAGTGAAGCTCAAACTTTGAGATTAACTTTTCCTTACAGAAAACTTATTTACTATCTCAGAGGCCACCAAAAACTGCAGAATCTTAATCTCCTAATAGTTTCTTTTAAGTTCCTGACTTTTATTGGTCTTAACAATTATTCTAAATTTAGATTTTTATTGGCTAGGACCAATAAAAATCCCCATTTAGAGTAAATGGGACCACATCAAACACAATTTTCGCATCACCCACAGGGGGATGAAAGGTCTTCACCATGAGACTCTGGACAGAAATGCCTTAAAGCTTCATGTCTGAATTTCAGTGCTTGCTCAGTCTAAATCTTGACAAAAGCAAATACCAGAAATTATTAGAAAGGGATGAATAAGGGTGAGATGGCAATATAGATCATAATAAAAT
Source organism: Microtus ochrogaster (assembly GCF_000317375.1). NCBI lineage: Eukaryota > Metazoa > Chordata > Mammalia > Rodentia > Cricetidae > Microtus > Microtus ochrogaster. The sequence goes on from NC_022018.1 coordinate 37,490,360, forward strand.
GAATACTGATAAAAACACTTTTACTGAATTCCTACAGTGTGGTTGATGTACCGCCACCCACAAGATATTTTACTATCTTCAGTGCAAGCCTGTGAGAGGTGTTATTACTTCTGTTAGAAAGAGCAAAGAGGAAGATGGATTTTAAACAGCTTATTAGTAGACTTATCTTTTCTGTGTGAGGTTTTTCTCCTGAGGTGCCTGGGCTGAAAACGCTGATGTTTTAGTTGTCTACATATCTAGGTATGTGCCAGGAGATGGCATTCTCTCTGACGGTGGTGCAATGCTCTGTCTCCTTCATGCTCACCTCAGTGATAGGATACTTATTATTATCCCTATACCTTGGAAAGAGCTGTTTCACAAAGAAAATGACCATGCTGCTGGACTAGACACAATTTAGCTATTTTAAAAGCTGGCCATCTGGGGACTGAAGAGACAGCTCTCAGTTAAGAGCACTGGCCACTCCTCCTGAGAACTCAGATTTGTCTCACAGCAGATACACAGCAGTTCACAAGCATTTTTAACTCCAGTTTCAGGGTATTCGAGGCCCTCTTCGTTCTTCTATGGGCAACAGGCACACAAGTGGTACACAAACACACGTTCAGGCAAAAACATTCATATATATATATATATATATATATATATATATATATATATATTTGAAAAGTTTATATATATTTATATATATAATAAAATAAAACTTTTTAGAAAGCTGGCAATTTTAAAACATAAAGAAAATGAGAAAATATTAGGTACAGGCTATTTGACTATGCAATTTATTCCATCATACCAATGAGATCAGACTCACAGCAAAAGGTCACAGGCTTTTTGCTGATTTGTGACAAAAAAGATGTAATATGTTAAGCTTAGTTTGGGTAAATTATGAGGCCTTGTCCTTTCCAGTCCTTAAATTCTGACGATGGGGTAGGTTGGTAGGATTTATATCCTTTAATCCCAGCACTTGGAAGACAAGAGGCAGGTAGATCTCTGGGATGGAGGCTAGCCCGGTCTACAGAGGGAATTCTAGTACAGCTAGGGCCACACAGAGAAACCCTGTCTTGAAAAACTGAAAACCAAACCAAACCAACCAAACAAAGAAAAAAACTAAGACCAAAACCCTAACAACCATAAGACAGCGATAAGTTAAATCTGTTGTAATTAAAGGCAGATTTCCTTCTTGTTTCTTTCCTTTTGGTTTTGGTAGTTCTATGGACCAAATCCAGGTCCTTACTTCTCATAGGGAAATGTTCTACTACCAGCTCCTAAAAGGTACACTTTGTATGTTATGGGTGGGCTTAGTATAATTATCCATTTAAAAAGGAAATTTCTAAGCATGACATTTGACACTACATCTGTACATGCTCACAATCCCTTTCTTGCCATGGCCAAGATGGTGCATATCTTCTACTCTTAGGTCTATATGGTGTTGAAAGCAGAGCAGAAACCATTGTCTGAACAGACAAAAGGGCTGCAGGGCTGCCTTAGCAGAGTTGCCTTAATTCAAAAAATGAAGGGTTTCTCAGGATGTAGATTGCTGAAGAGGAACTCTTGTACACAAGGCTCTGTTCTGAGACTTGTACCCTGTGTCACCTCTTCTAGAGAATACAGAATAAAACTACTCAATGTTTCCATAGAATTAGGCTCAGGCCTCTTTTGGATGAGAAACTTGACTAAGACAGAGACAGGTCAGCTGGGTTTCCTTTGTACTTCATGTAACACAGACTCAATTTATTTTTTGATTTACCACAAACACATCTTTGCGGATGTCAACAATGAACCAAAACAAATTTAAACTGCAATCTCCCTTGAACATTACTGCGCAGAAAGCACTAAGAGAAAAGGTTTCCACAGCATGATTGCTATGAAAATAATCTGTATTATAATTTATCTCTTAAAAAAAAAAAGCAGAGGGTGACTCTGCAGTCTCATAGGGCAAGGATAGAAATAAAAATGTGCTAGGTAAAGCTGCAGTGACATCTCTAAGACCTGAAACATCAGTCCACTGTTTCCTAGCAGGATTAAGGAAATAATTCACAAAGTTCCTTGTTTGGCTACAGCAAACCAGATGGTTTAAAATTGAAAAATAAAACTGAATGATGTTTTTATTTGTACTCTTAATACATCTTGAGCATGAAATTAAAAATAAAAAAACCCAGAACTATATAGTTAGTGGGCTAAGAAAAATGATGACATTTAATAAGAAAAAATAGTTTTATCAGATGGGTCATAAGTTACATACAATTGGATGCCATTACAGATCCAACCACTGTTTCTACAGAAAGTACAAATCTGAGCTGAGGTGTTTTAGGAAGTGTTCCTTGGCATTGTGTAGAATGACAGAATGACTTATGAAAAAAAGAGATTTGCATTATTTTCTTATTCTCATTCTTCAGAGTGCAAGTCTAAAGTCAGTACTTCTTTAGATTTTATTGTTAGAATGTTTGAATTATTTTGTGATTTCAGAAAAAGTAGTTAAATAAATTTTGGCTTGGGAAAAGGTCAAAGTTTCAAATACTTTCTGAAATGCTCTCACACATACTTTTGGAATGCTATATTACATCTTTACAGGAAGTGGTGCTTTTAATACTATTATAAAATCAGAATACTATAATTCTGAAAAGCACTGAAGATGCTGTGTCCTATAGTGTTAATTATTCAGGCAAGGTTTAATTGTTTATGTAAGATACGTCTCATATATGTCTCAATAATATTCAAATTTGATTTGATCTCTAATATACAGTAAACTTAAATGTATAAAAGGAAATTATTTTAAAATTATTTTTTATGAATTAATATCAATGTCTAAATTGTGTACCTATTTTATATTCCTATATACTGGGAACCATAAATAAGTTCCTTGGGCAAGAAAGAGGAATTAAAGAAGCCTAAGAAGTCATGTTCCAGAAGAATTGGTCAGTGAGACCACACAACAGTGAACCAATTCATTTGCTAATATTATATTCTGCTATAATAGGGAAACCCTGAAATCTCTGCTTTATTATGGCCCTGTATACCATAGGTGCAGCTACCTATATAAGTGACATTAGTTGCCACATTAAAAAAAAGGAGTGACATGACTTTAATGTTTTTAACAAAATGTCTAAAATAGTTTTAATTTTTCTAGTTCAAATAATTATTAGATATTTTACTTATTTATTTTTGTGTGAAATACAATCCAATGTATATTTTACATTTACATGTCACCAGATTGGCCTTATTTTAAGTATACAACAGCCAAAGCTGGCTGTGATTACAGCACTGGAACTTGAAGGCAGTCCCACCAAAAAGCATGCCTTCTCTGTTCTTGCTCTTGGTTCAGCTGGAGTCACACATATTTTTAATTATTTCATGATTCATGCATAAAGCTTTTTTTGCCTATATGCATGTCTGTGCACCATATGCATGTGAGGTGCCTATGAAGATCAATACAGACTCTCTGATTCCCCCAGGGACTGAAGATACAGGTGGCTGTGAGCTATCATGTAGGTCCCAGGAAATGAACCCAGGTTCTCTTCAAGAGGAACAAGTGCCTAAGTATTGAGCCAACTTTTCAGATCCCCAGCTGGATATTTAAAAAACATATTCCATGTGTTGACTCAGAGGTCAGGGCTCTTTTAACCTGTCAATCTTTCTACATCTAGGCTCAGAGACTTCCATTTCCAGTCAATGAACAGGAAAAGAGAGGAAGAAGAAAGACTTGAAATGATCAATGCCATTCTGATCTAAATAATTACCAGGAAATACTTCTGAGGAAACAGCCCAAAGGAGCATGGATCATAGAAAGCAAAACCCGTGATGGCTAATCTTGATTGTCAACTTGACATCTCTGGGAAGAGGTTGCTGCCTGTTTGAGTTAAGTAGTATGCTTCCTATGGACTAAGATCAGCAGGGGATCAAAAACCCTTCTACTGGCTTCTACTGTGACAGCAGGACTGACGTATTCCAAAAGAGATATCACACTGTGGAATTATTATAATTAAGACAATATGTCAATAATTTGTGCATTTATGATTTACAATGATTTAAAAATAATGCTACTGTAAAATAAAACAAAGGAAAAATGACTATTGATTCCTCAGAAAGAAATCAGAGAGCTGACTGACTATAGTGTTTTTGACGCTTGAACTGACACACTACAGTCTTCCCATTGCTCCATCACTCACTCATAGTGATGGATCCACTAGCAAATACAATCCTGCAGTTACTTATGACTCTCCACACTCACTTGGGCAAAACAAAATGGAAGTTTCCCACTTAATAAAAACAAAAGACTAACAGACTTGAACATTTACTGCATTTTTGGGGGCATGCCTTAGTCTCCCCCTGGCCAAGTTGCTATCATATAAATCAGACCCTTAAGTTATCATTGTTATAGTAGCAATAAAAATAATAATAAAAGTACTGTGAGGTCAGAAAATGTCAAGAACAGACAGAAAAATGGGAAAGACATAAAACAAAGTAGCAAAGACCAATGAGGACTGCGAGAGTTCAGGTACTGTACCTCCAAGTGTACTCAGCAGGAGGGAACCACCACTGCTGTTTTATTTAATGAGCCTCCATGTAAATCCTAGCTGCTAACCATGCTATAAGTCCATCTTGGAGCACGTGAGGACCCTTCTCATTGGTGTTCTACCAGCCTGCATGAATGGGGAGTTCACTTAAAATAACAGAAAAAAACAGGCCTTGAAATAGTCATTTGGCTTTAAGTTGCCTGTTTTTACCTTAATTGTTTTGATTTTTTTTTGAAGAACAATTAATATGTAAAATCTCTCACTACAGATATATGAAAAAGGAACAGCTAGAGAGCTGAGCATTCTTATGGGGGTAGGGGGAGTAAAGTTATTTTCCTGGATACCAAAGAAAGAATTTAGACCTAGAATACAAAAGCTGTTCAAAATGCTTGACTAGAGAAGAGACTATTACTTGAAATGTCTTTCTTGTGGTACCCCTTCTCCTAAGGTCTTGGTGGCTGCCAGGGTTTTAAAGCATAATATGCATAGAGGACTGAAAGGCAGATATATGTTGGTGCCTCAGGCTGGGCTGTTGGGGTTGGGGTGGGGGGCAGCACAGAGGAGAAGAAGGTGGCTTTGGGGCAGCTGGGCCAGAGGCCCAGTTTTGATTCACACTCTTCTCTAACCTTGACAGGATACTTACCCTCTCTTTCAGCCATCTAGATGTCAGATTGTAATATACACAGAGGTCAGAACAGGCAATGAGGAAAGATTTGGAAAATAAAGGCAGAAGTAGGCACTGAAGAAATTGTTACAAGGCATGGAGACAGAACATGGACTAGAGGAGCAAGGCCACAGCCTGCATGGTTCTGCGTGATCAAGACATCAAGAAAGTCTACTAAGCATCTTAGTGAGAGTTCTTACTAAAGCCTCATTTTCTAGTCATGGCCATTGGAACCACTGACCATGAGGTTGGATTTAATTTAACCACTCTGTTCTGTGGAGTCTGACCCCATGTTGCTAGGTATCCCAACTAGGTAGGGACACAGTTGGTCTTTTCAGAAAAACCAGTCTTGGTTAAAAAACTACCAGCTCCCACTATGACCTGAAAAAGATTATTCAAGAAATTCCAAGAAGTTACTTGCTCTCTGTCAAAGGAACCAGGAAAGAGGCCAAATGATGATGATAATGATAATAATGATAACAACAACTCATTTTTGAGACAGAGTTTTGCCATTTTCAAGAAAGCTTCCAATAAGTCAGTATTTGGGGCATGAACTGACAATAACCCCCAGCTTTACGGACACTCCAGTTCTTTTTTATATAAATTAGCAAAGAGAGATGTATGAAGGTTAATAAACCCATGCAGGGCTAATGCAGAACAATGGCAGAGTTGGCTTTCACACTTAGTTGTTTGGCTTTAGAACCTAAACTCTATTAATAGTCTAGAAGCAAGCCAATGCATTCACTGTGGGAGGAAGAGGGCTGGGTGTTGGGAGTACAACATGAACGTCCTGGCACTCACATTCCAGGGAGACCAAAAGTGTTCAACACTCAGGATTGCCTTTCCAATGGAAAAGATGAAAAACCTGTTCTTCCATCCAGAAAGCTGAAATTTGGAAGTGATTAATAGCCTGGTGATCTGTTTTATCTGCGGGGCCAGGCCATATCAAGCTCCTACAACCAGGACTGGAAGTAGCTAGTAATCTAAAGGAAGTGGCTAGTAATCTAAATGACCCTTACAGCCAGGGGCTCCCCCAAGCTCTCTCCACCAGGAATTGGAGATACCTAATAGTCTAAATTACCCTTACATTATCTGTATAGCCAGAGGCTCTCCCAAGCTCCCACAACCAGGACCAGAGGTGGTTAATAGGCCAAATGACCTCTGCGTTATCTGTATGACCTAGACCTGGTCAGACCCTTCCTTAGGCCTCTAAGCTAGTACAGATAGCCTATCTCTAGAAACCATCTTCTTGGAAGAAATGACAGGTACCTTGAGTCAAGTTTTGCTGTAATTACACTTCCTTGTGCCTCTAGGATGGTATTAAACCTTGAAACGTTTTTTTCCAAATTACAATGTGTTTAAATTTGTTGGTAATAAACCACTTGGCATCAGACTCCCCAAGTCTGAACCAGGTTGACCAAGTCAAAACAAAAAAACAAAACAAACAAACCCCAACAACAACAAAATACTGGTTTGTCTACTTGTTTGAAAGGAGACAATTTTGGAAGTCATATTCTCTATGAAATTTCCAAATTTTCCAAGGTGTAAAAGTTTTTAATAGTAGTGATAACCAAAATTAAATGTTGCAGGATATTTGATCACATTGTGTGAAAGGTGCCTTCTGGTTGGTTTAATAAAGAGCTTAATGGCCAGTAGCGAGGCAGGAGAGATTAGATGGGACTTTCAGGGAGAGAGAGGAACTGGAGATGAATCAGAGGCAAGGAAAAGACACCAGACAGACATGAAGAGAGTCAGACCACAGAATAGAGGAGAGGTAAAAAGCCAAAAATGCCATATGACAGAACATAGACTAATAGAAAAAGGTTAATTTAAGTTAAAAGGGCTATTTGGAAACAAGCCTTAAAAGGTCAAGATTTCTTTTATTTATTTATTTATTAATTAATTAATTTATTTATTAAGGATTTCTGCCTCCTCCCCGCCACCACCTCCCATTTCCCTCCCCCTCCCCCGATCAAGTCCCTCTCCCTCATCAGCTTGAAGAGCAATCAGGGTTCCCTGACCTGTGGAAAGTCCAAGGACCGCCCACCTCCATCCAGGTTTAGTAAGTTGAGCATCCAAACTGCCTAGGCTCCCCCAAAGCCAGTATGTGCAGTAGGATCAAAAACACATTGCCATTGTTCTTGAGTTCTCAGTAGTCCTCATTGTCCGCTATGTAAGTCCGGTTTTATCCCATGCTTTTTCAGACCCAGGCTAGCTGGTCTTGGTGAATTCCCGAAAAATCATCCCCATTGTCTCAGTGTGTGGGTGTACCCCTCGCGGTCAAGATTTCATAATATGTCTCCATGTCATTATTTGGGGGCTGGTGGTCCCAAGAAAAAGAAAGTCTGACTACAATTAAATCTGAGTTTTCATGTGTTTTTACAGGTAACAAAGACTGTGTGTGTGGTTTTAAACGAATGTCCAATTCATGAACAACAATCCTAGGCAGAGGTCCTTCTGCTACCCCCATTTCACCTCTTGTGGCAGGATGAACATGGCCCCTCAAGTGCTCTGCACTTTAATCCTCAAAGTAGGGAGAATGTTATTTCATATGACTAAAAGGGGTTTGCAGAAGTGAGGAAGGATTTTAAGCAGGAGAGATGATCCTAGTTGTCTTGGAAAGCTCAATGTTATCTGGAGCTGTAAGAAGCTTGCCAGAGTCAGCAGGGCAGAAAAGGCAAAGGAATGACTAAAACAGAGGGTGAAGGATGTACTGTGAATAGTGCTGAAAAAAAAAAAAAAACAAGGGAACAGTCTCCTCTAGAACCCCAGAGTCTATCCAGCTCTGCTATAGACCTTGGAGTAAGCTTGTGAGATCAATTTGAACTTCAAACTTTCAGAACTGAAAGTTGAAAGTTTGTAGGGGTAGGAGGGGGATTCTGGTGGCGTTCTTTGTCATACCTAGCACCTGGATGTCACAGGCTAGGCATGTACTACATTACATATCCCTAGCTCTGTGTTTCTCTTAGCCTGCTTGGGTTGCCCAAACAAAATAGCTTACATTGCGTAGCTCAGTAAAAGGTATCAAAAAGTTAGTTTTACCACTTTATCAGGCTAACATTTCAAGATCATATGGCTAGCTGCAAGCAGGTTCCAGTAAAAGCCCTCTCCTTGGTAAATATCCTTCTTTGTGTCCTCTTACAGTATGTCTTTGAATGTCTCTAAAGGCTTCTGACAAGGTCAATGATCTTGTTATGTAGGCCCCCACTTCATGAACTCATTTAAATGTACTATCTAAAGGATCCATCTCCAAATGCTGTTTGACTGGGAGTTAAGGCTTTATTACATGAATTTGGGGGAGAAATACAATTCAATCAACAACAATGATATTTTGAATCACTAAATTTTTTATTTTTTTTTTGTTTTGTTTTTCGAGACTGGGTTTCTCTGTGGCTTTGGAACTAGCTCTGTAGACCAGGCTGGTCTCGAACTCACAGAGATCCGCCTACCTCTGCCTCCCGAGTGCTGGGATTAAAGGCGTGCGCCACCATCGCCCGGCTTTGAATCACTAAATTTATGGTAATTAATTACAGCAGTAATGAAAAGTCAATTCCCTTCCTTCTTTTAATAAAATAGATTAATTCTTTCTACAGTAAAATGTGGTTTTGTAAAGGTGAAGGTTGAACTGAAGTTTCTTTACTGTTGTCTATGTTACTATATTATATTAACTAAGTTTAGAATTATAGTGCATTTTGTAAGATAGCATATGCTATCATAATCTAGTCACATTTATTTTAAAATTAATTTGTAACCTAACTAAAATATTACATGTACATACTATAAAAGTTAACAGTGCTAAGCCTTAATAAAAAAACAGAGATCCCCTTTTCTTTGTTTCTTTTACCCTGTAGAACTTTCAAGAGTCCCCCTGTAACATAATTTAGCTAAATGATATATCTTCTCTATTTGTCCTGATCAATTTATTTATACACTGAGTATTATCTTCCTAGTGGAATATTAAGATTTTTTAGCACACACATACACCCCTCCCTTTAAAATGCACTTCTCTCTTATTCTCATGTATTTGTTAAGGCTATATTTAGAGTAGCAACTTTTAATTTCTAAGTATTGCTTACTCCCAAATTACATAGCATATCATGGTGTTTCTCTTTCATTTAAAAAACATATTCCTGTTTCCATCACTCTTTGAATGGTAGGGATTTTTTATTTTAGTTTTCCTCTACTCAGTTTTCTCATATCTTCTAATTTCCTATAAAACACATTTCTGCATAATCTTCTATGTCCTTAAACCCATCAGAGAATAATTTTATTATTATTTTTAATATCCTGGAGATATTAAATCCTTCACTTTTAATACTGAGTGTTTGACTCAGGTCTGAAGCTTTTGTCTTTTTTGAATACTCTTTAATGTCATTCTAGGAGTTTCCTTCTCTCTGAGTTATCTCAGTTATTCCTGGTTATTATATCTTCATTTTTTTTCTTTACTGGTATTATTCCCTTGTATAGTGTTGTAGATTCTTGAGTAGCTTTTTCAGAAAAGTATAATGAAGTTTATCACTTTAAAATAATTTCTACTTGCAAATATCAGTTTAAAATTTCAGATTAAAAATCATTGCCAAAATTTAGATGATTTTGTTTTACTGGCTTCTCATTCAATAATACAATGCCATATTTGCTTTTGATCATTTTTTGGACATGATTTTTCTAGAAATTTAAAAATTTTTCTGTTTCTAATGGTGAATTTCACAGCAATGTTATTAGCTAAGAAATCAGTGTTCATTTACTTCACTGAGTATTCCCTAGCTACTATTATATCACAATTCATAATATTTATTAATAATTAATATTTATTCATAATCTTGGAGAGTTTCTTTAAAATTCATTTAATAATTTCTTATTTTCCATTTCTTTCCTAAATTTTTGTGATTTAAATTATCTTAAATTGTGTTTATTATTGTATGTTTACGAGTTTATGAGTGATGTGTATGTGGGCATGCATGTGGCACAGTGCATGTATGGAGGTCAGAAGGCAATTGTGGGAGTCAGTTCTCTTCTTTAATGTTTATGTGAGTTTTTGAGAACAAACTTAGGTCAACAAACTTGCCTAGCAAATGTCTTTACCCAATAAGCTATTTGTCCAGCCCTTTGTGTTTTATTATTATTATTAATTATTATTATTAGTTTGTTTTTGAGACATGTTCTCTCATGTAACCCACGCACTCATGTAGCCTTGAACTCCTTAAGTAGTGAAGACGACCCTCAACTCCTTATTCTCCTGCCTCTACCCAAGTTCATGGTTTTCAGGTGTGGATCAGGACACTCCAATCTCTCAGGGAATTCTTATAAAATGCTTTCACTCCTAGTCATTTTCTACGGTCCTCATATCTTTAGTCTTCATGCTTTTCTTCATTCTGTTCATGTGTATCCTCGTGACTTCTCAAGGTCCTTTTGAGAGCACTATAGCGAATTTCCTGGGAATTCTCAAGTATCTTACGGTCTATACTAGCCTTAAAAATCTTGATAAAATGATGTATTTTCAAGATGGTTTTAGGAAACATGACCCAATTCAAGGGACACAGATATGGGTAAACCTAAGTCTGAGTTCTAGCTGATTTCAGAACAGTTTTAAGAAATTCAGGTAAACTCATAAATTCCCTTTTAGGCAAATGTGAACCAGAAAAGGAAGATATAAACACTTTCTTGACATAAGTTCTTGAGATGAAATCTGACTTAGGACTTAAGCTATTTAAGAAGTTGTGAATGGTATCAACTCTAGGACATCTATATGTTCTTGAGCCATCCCAGAAAAGGTTGGGGCTGCCCTCTGTGTAGAGATGCTTCTCACTTTAAAATGGTGCAAATGCAATCAGTTTCCTCCACATTCTACCAAGAGTTTTAGATTTCTTATTTTGTGTAGTATTCCTTATAAACTCCATATCTGTAGAAACACTCTGCTAGCACATCTCACCTCTCAGAGCTTTTCTAAAATGCCCAACTTAAAAGCAAAAATGTCTGACAGCTTGGTATCCCAAAATGAAATGACATCTTTATTTATATAAAAGAATGATGTACCTGAGTCTAGATGAGTTCCCAAAAGATGGTAGGAGATGAAATGATAGGAAGGGCTTTTTAGGCTTGAGACTTGTTTAACTTTAAATGGAAAGAAAACGGTGACATTAGTCTCTAAAAAAGAGGGGGATTCAGCAAAGTATGGTGGCCCATACCTTTAATTTTGCTACTTTGAAGGCAAAGGCAGGTGGATCTCTCTGGGTTTTGAGGCTCCATGCCTGTCATGACTATGCAAAGAGACTGTCTTACATTAAAAAACAAAACAAACAAACAAACAATAAAAACTGAAGTAAGCAGGCAGGTAGGCAGGCAGAAAAGCACATGCACATGTTTTACACAGTAGAGCAAATTCAATAAGGAAAATGTTTACCAGCCACTTTTCCATGCTGTACCCACACAGTGGGTGATAAACTCATGGAAACATCCACAGTTAAACAGACACAATCCCAATTGTGCTTGATCATTTATAACTACTCTGCTGATGACTGCTCAGTTACTTCACTGAGACAAACCTTGTGCTATACAAGCTGAAGTGACACAGAACATTTAAATAAACAAGGACATCTGCATCTGGAATTCTATGAATTACCTTTTTCTTTTATTTTATTTAGGGTTAGGGTGGATATCAGACCAGGCATGCATGCTGGGCAAGTGATCAATCACTGAGACACATCCCACCACTTCCCCAAATGCTCTTAGCAATCAAGCCATTTTAGGGTTTCACAGTTGATGCTCTCTTGGAAATTTACCTTAGGATAACACAGCCCCTCAAATTTATTTCAATTGTGAGATACTAAATTCCTGAATATATTTGCTCCATGGTGACATAATAATTAATTAATTACCATATTATTTCAATTAAAATAACTAACATATAACATTAACTTGATGTATTTTTCATCCAAAAGCTGCCTTTGTTTTAGAACCAGGAAACTTGGAAGCAGAAAGCCAGGTTTCCCTTCCTCAGCACTTCCTCAGATTTGTTCCCTCTAAGTATAGTTTATTTGATATGCTCATAGGGATTTTTCAACCTTTCACTAATAACGTGTCAGAACAGTTTTCTTGCTTCTGATGAGAAGTGTTTATTCAAATTGCTCAAGAATGTAGGAAGGATGGTGTGAGTCTATGTACAACAGAGGATTATGACTAATGTTTACAGCTACACAAGGAAAGTCCTGGGAATTCACCATGGGGAAAAGGGATCAGGAATGCCCTCCTGCGTTTAGGCCAGACACCATAATAGGTTTGACTCTGCTTATGCTGACTTTCTACTGGAGCTTGTTCTTGGGATAGCCTAATCTGTCTGGTACAAACACAGTGGCAAGTAAGTCGGTACAATCATTATCCTCTTCATTTGGTCACTAGCACACTAAACACTGATGTAGGAGGGTCATCTGCCTATGTGTTACTTTCATTGGTTAATAAAGAAACTTCCTTGGCTTTTTGATAGTACAGCAGCTTAGATAGGTGGAGTAGACAGAACAGAATGCTGGGAAGAAGGAAATGAGGCAGACGCCATAGCTCTCCTCTCCGAGACGGATGCAGGTTAGAATCTTCCCAGTAAGCCATCACCTCGTGGTGCTACACACATTAATAGAAATGGGTTAATCAAGACGTGAGAGTTAGCCAGTAAGAGGATAGAACTAATGGGCCAAGCAGTGTTTAAATGAATACAGTTTCCATGTAATTATTTCAGGTAAAGATAGCCAGGAGCCGGGCCGCAGCCCACTGCTCCCATCACTACAAAATACTCTTAGATTCAGCAGTTCACATATGTTACTGTGTTACTCCCTACTAGGGTCCTGTGAAAAAAGTACTATCTCACTTTACAGATGCAGAAAACAGAAGCACAAAGAACTCAGACCTACCTGGTATTTCACAGCTTTGAAATTGCAGAGTCAGTATCTGTATCTGAGAAGTCTGGTTTCCATGTTTATGCTCTAAAGAACAATGACTCCAAAGAATACTAGGGAAGGCTACAATGGTGGGACTTTTACATTATTAGAAGATCATGCCCTAGCACACACCAGGACAGATTTGCTAGCAGGCCAGAGATTTTACATTCTGGTGATAGTCAGGGCACTTGGTTTTTCTGTTTCAATTTTGTCTCTTAACTCATTTTTTCTGGTTCCAATGCTAGGAATGTCACAGTTATTTCCTGGATTCACACATTCATAAGTCCTTTTGGAATCAGGTAACTTCTGAACAAAGTAGCTAAAGAAGACCACGCTGCCACATTTCAGCTCTGGTTCCACTCCGTCTGTATTATTTTCAGACAAACATTCTTTCTGTAGTTCCAGAAACTTCGATAACTGTTATTACACAGTGAGGGAGTTCAGCCTTGCCTAAATTTGATTTACTGTTTTATTTTATTTTGTTTATTTTATTTCTAATTGAACATCACACACACACACACACACACACACACACACACACACACACACACACACACCCCACACACACACATCCTTCTGTCTTTAGGGAAAGGCTTTAGGCCTATAGAAGCTCTATGGAAAAACTCACTTTCACATGGTAAGTGATATAATGGATAATTATAAAAGCAACCAAATTTTAAAAGAATTACAGAGGCAATCATTTTTGCTCCTTGTTCATGTACAAGATGCCAAGTCTGCCGAAGCAGAAGTCCTGTGTAGGCCTGTGGCCTCTGTGAGAGTACCTGGCTATACCAGGGCTGAAATGTAGTGAGTAGTGTACAGGACTCTTATAAGAAGCAGCAAACATCCCTCTCCTCTAGCAGCTCTAAACATCGAATACTCTCTTTCTTTGAGTGTGTTATGAATTTGGGATCCTCCAGATAAATGTCCTGTAAATGTCAAACAGAGCAGGGCATTATAAAGTTCTGCTTGCTAACATATTCTTTGCAATTGGAGCCCCTCCCCCCCTTTTTTGGCAGTTGATGCCCTCTGGGAATAAGTAGCAGTTTTGTTGACACCCATACTTTGAGTGTGAACTACAGGCTATGACACATCAATAGCAACACAAATCTGCACTCCGCTTGCTTCAAAACATGCTTCTTAAGGGTTCAGCCACATGACTTTTGCCAAGCAATAAGCAGAACACACTTAGAAATGCCCTACTTACTTCTGTCATACATACAGTATTCAGGCTGGTAACACTCTATGACCAACCAGACACATTCAGTGGCCACTACCGATTTCTAAATTAAAATCCCTAAACTTTCACTCCTGTCAACCCCCAGGATACCTTGCAGGATAAAGAAGAGCTAGAGAAGTGACTAGAAGTGCTCTCTAGCAAAGACCTGTGACGGAAGGCAGGCAGGAAGATGGATAGTCATACCCAGGATGCTGCCCTTTCAATGTACATGTGCTGAAAAACAGATTTTCTTTAAAATCTTGGACTTAGTATGAACTCAATCCCTAATGATAAATGTGAATGCCTAGATACAGAGCTGGCAGAGAACAGCTATGAAGGCTTAAGCTTTAGCATGAAGTGCTTTAGAAGAAAGTGAGGCACATTATCAAGGTCTCAACCTTAAAACATTTAAGTCAGTTAACTAAGATCTGATTTTGCCTTGAAATTGTGATAACTCTGATCAGAATATTAAAAAACAGCTATTTATATATTTTCTTTATTTATTGTATATATGCATATATCTGTACATGCCACAGCATGTTTATGGAAGTCAGAGGATAACTTACAGGACTCAGTTCTCTTATTCCACTATGTGGGTCCCAGGGATTGAACTCAGGCCATTAGGCTTGATAGCACTGTCTTTATCTGCTAAGCTATCTCACTATCCCAGGAACATTTTTTAAAAGTAGATATTGATTACTTTTCTAGGATAAAACACCTTGACCAAGGAAACTTATGAAAGAGTTTAATTGGGCTTATGGTTCCATAGGATGGAGTCTATGATATCACAGTGAAGGCAGGACAGCAGGTGGCTTGAGTAGCACTCACATCTTGATCCACAAGAAGGAGGCAGAGACAGAGAGCATATTGGGAATGGTGTGAGTCTTTCTGTATTATTATTATTTTCCTGATTAAGTTTTGATCATGCAATGTATTTTGATTGCTTTTATCCCTCTCTAAACCCTTTCCAGATCCTCTCCCCATCCCTATGTTCTTGCTCTCTCTCAAAAACAAAAAATAAAAAACAACTAAACCCCCATGAAAATGAAAATCAAAATAAGCAAAAGACATTAAGACAAAAATATGCCACAACAAAGCAAAACAAGTGAAACAAAAAATTCACAAAATAACATGGAGTTTGTTTTGTGTTGGCAACAAAACAATTAGTTAATCCTGGGCAAGGGCCTGCCTTGGAGTGTTGTTGATATAACCAGTGATGCTCCATTGTAGAAAACTGACTTCCCCTTTGCGAAAGGTAATCAATTGCAAAAAACTTCTTGGTTAGAGGTGCGACCCCATGGCCACTACTCCTTCCAGTGCCTCAACCTAACCGGCTTGAACCTGTACAGGTCTTGTGCATGCTACACCGTCTCTGTGAATTCATAGTCCTGTTGTGTCTGGATGAGACTGTCCTTGGAGTTATCCAGTATCTTTTTCCTTTACAGTCTTTCCACCTCCTCTTTCACACAGATCTCTATGTGAGGGAGAGGGTTGGATGAAGACATCCCATTTAGGACTGAGTGTTCCAAAGTATCTTACTCACCGCATATTGTCCATTTGTGGCTATTTGTGTCAATTTCCATCTACTACAAGAAGAAGCTTCTCTGATGTGAACTAGGCAAGGTACTGATCTATGGGTACAGCAGTATGTCATTACACATAATCTTGTTGCTATGTTTCTTCAGCAAAATAATAAATGAGGTTTTCCCATAGGCCCATGGCCAATCTAGTCTCAGATTCTTGGTCACTTTAGCAGGGTCCAGTATGAGTTTCATATAATCCAGTTTTAAAAAATGATTGGTTATTCCCACAACATTTGTGCCACTTGTACATCTTGCAAGGCTTGTAGTTGAATGATATAGAATATTACTTTTCCCCCTGGCAGTGAGTGAGTACTTTCTAGCACCATGAATAACAGTCAATAGTGGTGAAGCTTCTACCTAGGCACCAGTTCAACTTTTCAGTGTTTCATGTATCTTTTGAACCTCAAAGCCTGCTCCTTGTGACACACCTCCTCCAAGGCCTTACCTCCTAATCCTTTCTAAATAACTTTACAAACTGGGGACCAAATACTCAAACATAGGAGACAATAGGGGCCATTCTCATCCAAACCAACATGGCAGGAAAATTATTATCAAACCAAACTTTCATTTTTATTTATTTTATGGATTGTGTATGTTTATGTGCACACCTGGCACATATATAGCACATGTGTAGTGGGTGGTCAGAGGACAACTTAAGAATTTATCTATCTCCTTCTACTACATGGTTTCTAGGGATAGAACTTGGGTCTTCAGGCTTGGGGGCAGATACTTTCACCTGCTTAGCCATTTTACTGACCCTAAGACTCTAGGAGGTTAAAGGCGATGAAGGTGAACTGGTAAGATATAAGGAGGAAGGGGATTAGATTCAGAGAAAAGACTCTAGAAAGATGGTTCTGGAGAAATGCACATTCTATGCACTAATAACTATTAATTACCATAACTGACAGGCATGAGGAAAGTTCAAGATGAGAACTACCAAAACACCTTCAAGCACTCTATGCCTACTTGTGCCGACTAGAAGGCACCCTCTCTGAATAGACAGGAACACTGCTGCGTCCTTATATTTACATTGGCTGGAGATTAATTCAGGTCTACAAATTCTTCATGGGTTCTGCTAGATCATGCATGCCCCCATTTGTTTTTAAAAAATAAAAGTTACACTTTGATGAGATTCCCCAAGCTAGTTCTAGAAGAGAGAAGACCAGGAGAATGATCATGAAATCAGCTTCTTGGAGCTGCCTACACCCTCTCCTTTCCTCTCATTCAGTGTTTGTTTTTGGAAACCATTCCATATGAATGTTAAGGTCTTTATCATAAAAGTAAAGGTGTCCAATTTAAGTAATGGGATATCTAGAAATAAATAATGAGTCTTGTGGTTCTGAGAAGCCTGGGTGTGAATTCCAGCAACCACAGGTTTGTGTTCACAGTGCAGACCATAATACTTGTCCTTTGCCAAAGTCCTTTAAGACTCAGTTTCCTCACCTGCAAAGGTGGAAAATAATAGCATCTTTTTTTTCAGGAGAGCTATTGTGAGACCCACAGAGGTGCCGTTTATAAGAAAATGGCACAAAATTCTGCGGATTTTTACTATCATTAATTTCTTCAGGGTACAGCATTGAAATGAGCTCTTCTGGAGGTTCATTGACAGCAATGAAATAAATAGAAGTAATTCTAATTCTGAATGCAGTCACAAATGTGGGCATCCAAGGACCTAGCCCCACCAAAGGACATCCTGTTATTAGAGGCAACCCTTGGAAAGAACAGAGGAAGAGAGCTCTGGGAATTGCAAATCCTCAAGTGCATGTCTGGGCTTAGAACTCGCAGTTGCTGCTCCACACTTGCTCCTAAAGGTGACGCTAGGAAGACACAATCTGCTTTTGTGTGCTCCTGGGAATGGCTCAATGCTGGGCAGTAGTGAGAACAATGCTCACAGTTTCTGAAACCAGTATTCTCTGTAAAACTCTCTCATCCTTTGAGATTTATGTTGAAATTACTTTTCAAGAACGGAGAAGTATGCTTTGTGAGGTAGCAATGCAAGACAGTCTTTAGGGTGAATTTTCAGCTTGTTTTTTTAGGTTTATAAAAGCAAGCTCACAAGAATGAAAATGCTATCTTGCTGAAGAAAGAAAGCTCAGTACCATACATTTTGTTGTTGCTGTTGTCCAAGTTGCTGATCCTGGTAGCTGTTCAGTAGGTAATTGCTAACAGTTTTGTTGGACCATGAGTATCAGAGATTCATACCCTTTGAACAGAACTTAATGCAGCAATAAAGGTTTATTGCTGTATAAAGCTGTCCAGCTGGAGTGGAAGCAACCCACAATATTTTCCATGTAAAACTTACTCACATGATGCTGTCCCAGTCCCACTTCACTCTCATCAGCAGACAGGGCAAATGAAGCAGATGTCTGCATGGGAATTTTCTCAGGGCTCATTTCAAGAAGCTAAACAGTCATCACACCTGAGCAAAGGAAGCCTGCCTCCGTGGCAGGCCCATGCAGTAGTGCCACGCTCCAAGAATATTGTCGTATGTGCTCTCAGAAAGTCACAGAGGGTAGAGAAGAAGAGTCCTCTATCTCCACAGCAAAATTTCATCTACTTTCTGGACTAACACTATTTATTAGTTTTGAGAAGACAATGAAGAAAGATGAGATTTCTGATCTTATTGAATTATACATTCATTTCATATCCATCCACGTGTTCATAGTTATCTCAGAACAAGGTCCTTGTCTATTGCTACCTACCCTCCCTTACACTAAGTCCTATAATGCTGATATGTGTATTGACCTTAAAAAGCCACCACTTCTAGAAACAAAGTTGGAATTGCACATTTAAAGCAAATTTTGTTAAATAGAGACTGTATTTGCTTAAATAGGAAAACAGAGATACAGAACCACACAAGGAAAAAGAAACAAGAAAATGTTGAACAAATTTCAGTAGCTGAGTCCAATGCAAAATAAAATCTGCTGTGTAAAGAGCTTTGAAACACAAGTCTTCACTTAGGAATGTGAACTGCACACAAATTAACACTGTTGCATTCAGTATACAAATATGCAGATGCTATTTAGTCTTAGGTCTTGCATACAGTTGGTACTCAGTAAATGTTATCTGAACTGAAGGACAAGACAGAATTCCATGAGATCAAAAGGAAAGAAGAAAGTTCCTGCAAAGCATGCATTATCTATAATAGGCATATCTCAAACTAATAGGCAGGAAGTATATTTAAAAAATGTTTTTGCTTTAGGTCTAAAAGATTTTCTTTTCTAACTATAAAACAGCTGAAATCATGTATCCTCAGCCCAACATAATTTCACGCCTAATTTATGGAAATAAAATACGAAAGGCCTCTAAGAAGGAGAGGGCAGGCAGGAGGGAGAGGATAGTGTGACATTAAGGCAGGGACCTGTTCACTGTTGTTTGGCAGCATCAAGGCAGCGCAGAGGCTGCCCTACAGGGCGGCACAGTGAGATTCCAGCAAAAACATGTGTAGTGTGAGGAGGAGGGGGCTCAACTGAATGAACTTACTGTTACCTTTCCCCCCTCTCACATAAGTCTTTTTCCTGATACTGTCTGAATCTGAAACATCTAATTTAATCCGTTGGAGGGCCAGTCTTCCTTTTATTTCCTGTCTGTACTGTGCAGTCGCCTGTTTCAATTATGACTTTCTCCAGCTCCTCCATTTCTCGTGCTCCAGCTGGCTCAAAGTGCACTTCCTTGGAAGGTAAAATGCACTAACTGTGCTGATCGGAGACTGATAGCTGGAGAGCCACAATATTTAATAGCTGCGCTGATAAGGAGGTTTAAAAAAATCCATTTTTGAGCCTAAACAAAAGGATATTATGTAGCTGTACATTCAATTAAGATCTAGTTAACTTCTTTTTTCCCATTATGTGGAACCTCACAAAAGCAGCCGACATAATTCATAGTGTTATGGCAAATTTCATCAGCACTGTGCATTTGAGCAATGTTTCCCTCCCGCCTTGCAGTCAGTTACTGCTGATTTGGGAGCAGTTTGGTGCAATTATGTCAAAGCACAGAACTGTGGGACTGATACAGTATTCTTGCAAAACCTTGGCTGGCTAAAAATAAGACTGTTTTGTAGTCAAGAAGGGAAAAACCGTTTCTGGGCTGTAAACACCAGTCAATGTACTTCTTTTCTGCTTTATGAAAACAACAGTTTTTTTCTTTCTCCCCCCCCCCCAACTCTCCTTTATTCATAGTGCAGTTTAATTATAGTTTAATCTCTTTCAGTGAGCAGCCCTGGAGACCTTATTGTTCAGCTACGGTGTTATCAAGGCTACAGCTACAATTTATGGGAAGAAGTAGAGGTTTCTTTTAGAAAAACTAAAATGCTTCCTCCCCCACAAATAAATAAATATAATAGTCACTTTATTACTAACTCTCACTGCAAATTTTTATTAGGCCCTAGAGATGCCAGTCCAATAATTAAAGAAATACCTGTGAGGTGTTGATCAACACTTACTCTGTTTAACTCTACTGGGTCAATAAATCTGCAGGAAAACTTTTAAGTTAACAAGATTGTTTGGGCCTCCAGTTGCTGGGTGGATTTGGTTACATGGAAGGGAAATGAGGTGGGAGAGAGTGGAGGAGCATTCATAAGCAAAATCTAACCCTGCACACACTGAGCCACAGGCTACAGTGGCTGTGCTGGGACTGAGGAAGGAAATTCATCAGTACTTTTCTTCTGCTGCTTTTAGCTCATGTGTCATTTAGTGTCTCTGAGTTTGAGTAGATGCTATGAAAGAGTTGCCAAAATCTTAGGTGATTCACTGAAAGGGTAAGCGAAATGTGGTTGTTCACCAAAACAAGCCAGATCCCCCAAGTATAGACTACTACTGGGCTGGAGGGCTGGAGAGAGCTTGTTATTTTTTGTTTGTTTGTTTGTTTTATAGTCCTCATTTTGTAACTGCTTTATGGTCAATTTGATTTAGAAATGCATTTACTCTGAAGAAGCAGGAACAATAAAACTTTTTCTGCAGCTTGCCAGTGCTTATAAGCTCCTTGGAGGGTTTAACATATCACACCCTACACGGTTCTAATGGAAGACTCTGTGATGCTCTACACTGCCCTTCAGCCTGAAATCATAACCAGCTAGTGGCTGAAGGCCCCTGCACACCAGGACCACCTTGGCCTCCTATGAGGTTTGACATCACTGCTGTAACTTCGTCTCAGCACCTCCACTCCTCTTGATACTCTCTGCTTTCCTCATAGATACTTCTAGGATTGTGTGTGGAAACCACATCCTTTATGCCAAGTTTGCTAGGGAATCCGACCTTCAGAGCACACTGTTCCTCTCAGCTGTTGCCAGCAGGCTGACAGGTGCTTCTTCTATCACAGATTACCAAACTCTTCTTTAGCTCCACATACGCTTTCACTTCAAATTATAAAATTTGATTTTTACATGTCATGAGTGTTTTATCTAATTTGTGTTTTAAAACTTTAAAAATGCTTACTATCATCTGTTTATTTCCAGTGATAGCTTAAATGTTACCAGAATATCTTATTTAAACCTTTTTATTATATTTTAAATGTGTGTGTGTGTGTGTGTGTGTGTGTGTGTGTGTGTGTGTGTGTCTATACGTGTGTGTCTGCATGTGTGTCTGCGAGTGTATGGGCACACGCACATGGTAAAAGAATGTGCCACAGCACTTAGGTGTATCAGAAGATAACCTATAGGAGTCATCCCTCCTCTTCCTTGTGTGGAACCCTAAGATCTAACTCAGGTTGTCAGGGTTTACCCAGTGAGCCATCTCTCTGACCTGCCTTAACATCTCCTTAACACTTTGTCAGACTTCAAGGCACAGAACTTTAGAATGATTTCCAAGTGCTTCAACAACACTGAAGCCTTTGTCTGAGCAAAACACTAGGCTAGGCTCCAATTATCCTGTATTCAACATTCTAAATAGGTCAAATGGCTTGTATCTTAAAGTAAAATGAAGATAGGTATCTTAGTAGCTAACAGGAAGGGTCAATTAGCCCCCATTTTATCTTATTTGTGAGGTGATAGGTCTGTCTTCAAGTACACACAATGTATAATTCTGTCTTTATATTGTCTTTTTATTTTAAATTAATTTTTGAGAATTTCATATCTGAATACATTTCTATCCTCTTCTTTCCCTGCAACTCTTCCCATGCCTCCTTCCAAAAAGGTGGCCTCTTTTTTAATTATTGTCACACACACACACACACACTCTCTCTCTCTCTCTCTCTCTCTCTCTCTCTCTCTCTCTCTCTCTCTCTCTC
>NC_022018.1:37512580-37536560 GCF_000317375.1 Microtus ochrogaster
CACACACACACACACACACACACACACACACCTGCTGAGCCCATTTAGTACTGATCACATATATACTTGTTTAGGACTGGATAACTTGTCAGGGGCCTCGTCCCTGAGGACGATTGATTTTTCGATTTTTTCAGCAGCCATTAATTTTGAGTAAGGGCTTGTGAGATTTTTCTCATTCATACTGGCATATCAACTGGTGTTGCTACTGGTTTTGTTTAGGTGATTGCATTTTTGAAATATCATGGATATAGCTACCCTGTCATATGTAGAAAAATCTATTTCACAGTAGATGTCCTGGTCCTCTGGCTCTTATACTCTTATCACCAACTCTTCTGTAATGCCCGAGTCTTAGATGTAGGTACTGTGTTGTAAGTGTATCAAATGAGAGTGGGTACCCCATCATCAGTTTTCCCTGCATCTAGACCAGTTATCTTTATTACAAGTTCTATAAGCAACTTACTTGCTTAGTTCAGATGTTCAATGTTACATAAATTTATTTTTTTATATATTGATTTTTCTGAATATGCTATTTTCCTGTTATATTTTCCTACTATTTTACATGCATTTAAACTTTTTAAGATATGCTTATCCTTTATTGAGTAGGATAAGTGGTTATTAAAGTCTGTTTTCATGTGTTGTCAGGCTCTACATATGTGTTGTTTTTTACAGGGTCACAGATATTCTGTCCAACTACTATATATAATTCCCATTAGGCATTCAACAGTAACAGGTAGTGCTTCTCCAAGCATAATCCTGTAACTTCTGGATTCAGGATTGCTTTTACCTGATCTCCCTCCTTGCTTCAGCCTTAAACATATGTCCAGATACTGTAAATTCCACAAAGGGCTGTGTCTACTTCTCATACTTCTTTTTGCAATGTATTATAGTACACAAAAAGATGTCATGCATCAAGAAAGAGTCTTAAAAATCTAACTATTTTTTTTGAGACATGGCTCTCATGTAGCCAAGCTAGTCTATAACTCACAATCTTCCTGCTTCAGCCTAATAAGTGCTACTCAATGTTACTGTTTAGAAAAATATTAACTAACTTTGTTGATAATTTCAAGATTTCCTTTTCTCTGTATACACTGAAAGGTAAGGATGGCTGGAATGCCATCAGTTATTAAGCTGAACTCAATCTTACAACAGTGACAGAAGTGAAAGTCTAAGTGTACTCATTCGGACTTGTACTGATGCATGCATACTCTTATCTAAGTAACCACACACAACCACATCCATATCTAACTGTATTTATTATTATCTCCATTGGGTAAGTTAACAGCTTTAGGGCCTTGTCTTTTTCTTTCTCCGAGATGCCTTTATACCAGTGTTTTCCATAAATACATCTGGTATTTCTTTATAGCTTGGATTAGCTAAAGTCATATCTAAGAAAGAGGGATTTATGTTTTTTAAAAATATATATTAATTTCATTCTTCAAGCTCCTCCCTCACTACTCAAAGTTGATGACATCTTAAATGAAAATGGTTGGTTAGAATCCAATCAAGAATATAAAGGCAACTGAACAAATAAAGCCATGAAGTAAGTGTAAAATATTAGTGTCCAGACATCTGAGGTGTATGGGGCTAACATGAAACTCCTCCAGCTGTACAGGTCTGGAGCGCACTGTTTCCCAAGATTTAACAGGACCATTACCAGTGCAACTTTTATTTGCTTAATAAATTACATTCTAAAGCACAATAGCCTAGGTTCATAGCTGTAAAATTGCCAAATATTGTCAATGACCACTCTCATCATAAATAAAAAAATAATCTATGACTCACTGGATTTTTGATTCCCAGGGCAATTTTTTCTTGCCATTACTCAAAATGTAAAAAAGTGCCTCTTTGTGGATTTTATAGAGGTTATAAATTACTCAAAAGAGATGACATAGGACAGATTTGCAGGCCAAGTAACAGGAACCAGCCAAGCACATGTGTAAATGACAGACATAGCAAGAAAGGGGACCAGTGACGAATACAGAACCCTAAGCAGAAATGGTATTTTGAAGGGGGAAGGTGATGGGACAACCATGCAGGGAAGAGTAGCCACTTGGTGAGAATGTATTATAATGACTGAACTCACCTGGTAGCTTTAAAGTGGGGAAATTGGGCCCAGACTTGAAATAAGCCCCACAGTTTGAAAATTCATAGAAAGAAAATATCAGAAACTAAATACTGGCTATTTCACTGTCCCAAAGATAAATATGGAACTGTGATTCTTAAACACTGTAATGCTTTTTAAATGCAATAAAGAATTCTTCCTCTTATGTAGCAAAGATATAAGGAGCTTTTGCTCTATGACAGCACCTGGGTCAGGACAGTATGGAAAATTAATAGGGAAAGTACTGTTCCCTACCAGTGGAGGGTCTTACATTCTGAAGAGAGAAATGGCTGTAACAACTTAAGATGTGGCCCATGTGTTCTCGAAGGGCAGGTCCCGGTGGTATGGCAGGCAGCAAGGAAGAAGTGTCAAAGCTCTCACCAGGAAACAGGTGGGCTAGGCAGGAGGGGAGAAATGGGGCAGAGGAGCAGTGCTTCTGACAGGTGGGACAGATTGGGTGAAGTGGCATGAAGACCCTGAGAAGAGGAGATAAAAGTGGGGGAAGCAGGAAGGTATGCGTGTGAAGGGAAAAACAAATCAGGGGGCCTCCTTAGCCAAGTTGGGGTCAGTCTTACCTTATAGACAGGCAGTCCATTGACAAGACTGTACTGAATTTAGAGGGATTATTCCTTCAGTGATGTGGCTAAATTTCTTCATGATACCATTTAATGGTTAATATTAGGGATCTTTACCTTTAAGAAGAACAATTGTGGAAACTCTAAACATATCTCTGCAGCAATTATGTTATTGTGTGTGGTCACAGTCTCTCCCTCTCGCACTTGAATCTCCATGAGGATGTTGGATCCTCTGAAACTGGAGCCACAGACAGTTGTGAGATGCCATGTGAATGCTAAGAATTAAATCCAGGTCCTTTGGAAGAGCAGCCAGTACTCCTAACCACTGAGCCATCTCTCCAACTTCAGAACTTTGTTTAAAAGGAAGGCGGTAATGCTTTTAAGGTATTAATGGAATTTGGTGTCTTGCTTCTTGCTACAAGCTCTTAGAACAACTTCATGTACACCCTCCTGCCTCACTAGAAGACTCTATCCTCAACATTACCACACAGTAGGTACTCAGCATTTAATGATGGTTCTGCCTTCATCTACTATTCCCATTCTGCTGTTATTCTTTGTACAAGTTTGGCAATTGAAGTAAGGATTTTTTTTTCATAGAAACATCAGCTAATATAGATCTCTTGGAAGTTAGGTATCGAATTTTAAAATTTTAAAATGCTCTGCCTTTATATTTCAAAACTAGAAGTTTGACAGTCATTCAATGAATGATTACAGCGACAGTTTAGCTATTATATACCAAGAAGAGGACTAAACATATATGAATGGGATTATCTTTCTATTATGGTGGAAATTATAATTGAGAAGAACCAAGAATGACAACTACATATTGATGAATGCTAGAGGCATCTGAATGCATGCTGTGGTAGTACAATGGAGGGGAGTGCTAGTTTTGAATGGTGTAAGAGGTAGAGTTTTAGCAGAGGCCCTTGCATAATGATAGTAAGATCACATAAGAAGAGGATTTGAATCAACAAATCAGAACCAGATGATGAGACAGAGGATTCTAGACTTTCCGTAGCTAAAGGTATCATGAGAAAAACAAAGAAAACTAAAGGTTTCCAACACTGGCAGCTGTAGATCTACTGAGGAACTGCAGAAAAAAATATGAGGGACAATATGAAGAGGAAGAGGAAGGAAGAAGGGGAAAATGAACAGAGGAAGCCCAGAGAATGGAGAGACCTTAGTTAGCCAGAGGTGTTGGGATGTAGGACAGCTGAAATGCAGCCCTCTTTCCTGGTGTCTTACATGCAATCTACAAGCCAGCACTGAGGAACCCACACAGCTCAGCACTTTGAGTTGTGTTGGTGTACGTTCTAAGACTCAAAGAAAAGAAAACAGACTGCATTTAATGGGGGGAAATAACACAATCTGATGCAAAGCAAATAAATAAAGAAAACAATCAAAATCCCCAAACATTAAAAAAACAAAACAAAAAACCCACACTGGGAACACAGCTCTACTTCAGTAGTTTTCTTTTTTTTTTTTTTTTGGTTTTTCGAGACAGGGTTTCTCTGTGGCTTTGGAGCCTGTCCTGGAACTAGCTCTGTAGACCAGGCTGGTCTCGAACTCACAGAGATCCGCCTGCCTCTGCCTCCCAAGTGCTGGGATTAAAGGCGTGCGCCACCATCGCCCGGCTACTTCAGTATTTTTCAATACTGTTCTCAAATTTATTTTTTATATAAGTCTTTTTAAGTATGCTTCAGCAATGAGATTAAAAAATAAGTACAGGGATCTGGGAAAAATAATGACTATGCTATTCTAAAAACTATTCACTGCAAAGGTTCTTAGAAAAAGGATCTGAAGTGAAACCTGGAACTCAACAGCCAGAGGAGGCTACTTGGGAATCTGTTATCTTTAAGCTCTGCCTAACTTCATCTAATAAACAGTTCAGGCTAATTTGGGCTTCCCTATTGCTTAGAAAACTTTACATGGTGTCCCAGGAGAGAGTGAGAATCATAAAATGCCTAAAGCAGAGCCTTGGGAGTTATTAGTTCTTGATAGCTAATAATGTTATGACTGAGAATGCAGAAAACACTCCAGAGGTTTTAAAATGAGCATCTTTCCAAGGATTACGACATCCCCAGGAGATGTTGCCAATCTTCCAATGAGAGAAGAAACAATCTGTTTTTCCTGTAGTCATCAGAGCTCTAGCAAATCGTGCTCTGAATATGTGGTTTAACATAGCCTTTCTCACCCCTAGAGTTCTCTTAGCATAAAACAACTAAATACAGAATCTGTTGTTTTATCACTGCAAAATAAATTACTGGGAGGAAATCACAGAATAACACACATTGTTTAACATTAACAGCAATATTTGGTTTCACAGAAGGAAATAAATGCAAATTATAAAGTTGAGTACAATGGAAGGAGCACTGTAATCCCAGAATAAAACAGAGCTACAAAGCAATGTGAAACCTACTCACCCTTTCTGTTTCCATTTTTATTTTAGCAGATTCTGACATGTTAACTAGAAAATCTAAGATTGATGGTGTGATTTTAAGTCAGATCAGAGTGTCAGTGCCTAATAGCTCGAGGAAAGCTGTAGCGTCTAAAGAAGGCTAACAATGTGTAGAGCTGGGAAACATTCCTCCTCCTGCAGAAAGACAGTAGCCTTTGCAACAAGAAGAAACATCCTACAGCCTAGGGACTACGGCTACAAGATCTGTCTCCTACTTCCCAAGGACATGCACATTTGGGGACCTTAAAGTCTAATGGGACTTACATGAAGTCTAACAATGTTTTTAACATTTAATGCCCAAGATAAGAGTACCCAGGGAAAAAAATGAGTGCAGCTGCTTTTGGAGCACTAGGGACCACCCAAGCTGTATCCTCTATGTTTGTGGATGTGCCATGAGGTGAAAGAGCAATTTAAACATGTGTGGGATATTATGAAGACTTAAATAACTAAGACAATATGAGGAAGCAATGTAATGTATATAGTTCAAAAGAACTATGAGGTAGAAGAACAAATTTCATCTGGAGGTACTTCATGCATTTATGAAATAATAGTACATGGGCGTGATGTGTATATTTTGTTTATGATAATTTAAAATTATACATTCATTTTTAATTAAATTCTACTGAATTTTGAGGTACAACATTTAATTTCACTAAAAATAACTTGCATAAAGAAAATGTCCTGTTTCAGCTTCTAAACTTTGTTAGATAAAATCAATAAAGTACTGTTGTCTATTTCATAATTTTTCTAAAATATTTTGGTATTTTTCCAATTAAAAATAATAGAATAAAGGATTTTGAATTCAATTTATCTGTACTAGGAAAAAAGAGTGTTTATATTAAATCAAATGTAGAAAATACCAGGAAAAACAAAATACCAGGAAATGCTTCAGGACAGTATAGGTATGCAATAGAACACCATAAATTAAAAGACAAGAATATGTTATAAAATATCCCTTTTTAAACATGTGCTACAATTGCTTTAAAACAACCCCCCCTCTTTAATGTTAAATGAATTTGTTGTCTTCAGTTCCTCATGAAGATAATATATCACTTTCACACATAAACCTGGCATCCCTTTGTATGGGGAAATACTTCATGTAAAATATTTTCTTCCTGATGGACAGATAGTTTGTCATTAATTCATCTGCGTAAGAAGTCCAGTAGTTCCCCTTACAAATAAGGCTACATGTCACTAGTTTTTCTTCAATGAGGTATTAAGCACAAATAAAACAGAATAGGCGACAGGTCCACAGAGGAGCTTCTTCACGCCTGTAGAGGGTTGTGGCAGAAAATATCAGGGTTTTCACTTTTCCTGCCACTTCTAACAAAAGGCAGTTTTCTGTGAACTAACACCTAGACCTGGGCAATGGGTCTACATGGCCCTAAGATTTGAACATCTCCATGGTTATTGAGGATATGGAATAAGCCATCTTTAAGAAACCAAATTTGAATTTGTTTTGCTCTGTGATAGAAAACAATTTGAATTTGTTTTTCTTTGTCACATATTTTCAAACATCTTTTATTAAGAAGAACCAGTGAGGGTACTCAAGTGAGTTTTTTTTTAATAAATTGATTCCTATTCACATAAAATGAGTCTTTAAACTCCCTTTCTAAATCTAGCTAGAAAAGAACCCCAGCAGTAGGGCAGTGAAGACATGTCCTACACTAGCTGGCTGTGCTGATGCCAGTCATCTTGGAGGCCCTGATCTATTGCAGACCTTAACTTGGTTGGTTTTCACATTCTAGCTTTGTTTTCACAATTCCAATTTCTTCCACAAGAAAACTTGGGCAGAAGAAAGAGGAAAAGTAAGAACTTTGAATGAAAAAAAAAATCTTCCTTTGTGGTACCAATGTATTTCTCACTTCTGACAAGCCATGCTCCCTAAGAGTCCTTTCTGCCAACAGTAAGAAATGTGTAAGTCCCAGAAGCTAGGGTTGAGAGTCTATGTTAGGGTACATACTTACCATGTGTGCAAACTCTGGGTTAAACCACTGAAGGGAAGGAGGTAGGCAAGAAGGGCGAGGAGAAGGGAGGCAAAGAGTGTTCCTCATGATATACCGAAGGGAGCTGAGCAACTGTGGTTGGGGCTTGTGCTCTTAGCCCTGTTTTGGTAGGAGAACTGAGAAGGGTGGGGGTTAGAGGAATGGTAATCATTAATTAGTTAATTAACTCATCCATTTGCTCAGTATTCAAAAGAGCCTCCCCGTTCTTAGGCAAGCCCTGGGTGATATATGAGTGATGTCTGTGAGCTCTGTCATGTACCAGCAGCAGTGGCCACTATCTCTTTTCATCATTATAACACCATGGGCAAATAGTTTTATAACTTAGATGAGAAAACTAGGTCCAGAGAGCTTAGTTAGCTATCTTAGGTCATGTTAGATAAAGAACAGACTCCAACTTTGTCTCACTCCAAATCTCAGGATTCCCTGATCACTATATACCACAATGGCCCCTAAAAGCAACAGAGTTATATATATTCACATCCACTCATAGCACTTACTGTTTCTTCTTTTTTCCAATCATGTTTTTTTTTCACTCTTTGAGAATTTTATGTTAGAATGCAATGTTTTTTTTTTTTAAATCATATCAACTTGCCTCCCAGAAACTCCTCCAGGAAATCCATCTCGAGACCTCTCCCCTTTCAACTTAAAGTACTATCTACAAGAGTATGTGCAACCTAACAGAGGTCATACTCCTAAAGCAAACCAACTTTCTTTCTTTCTTTCAGTAGCCATCAACTGCCAACAACCCTTCGACTAGTAGTGGGGACTGAGACAGACCTCTCTTCTAAAATACAACTAAAATCAAGATATGTAATATGGTAAACTGTTACTGATAATTCAGAATAAACATTTTGGTATATATTCTACCTTTTATAATTTTACTATGAATACCTCTTTAGTATTCCTATTATAATTAACCAAGGATCACAGAATTTTATTAAGACTTAATGAGTTTACACCATCTGTTTCAACTAATGTTGGGTTTACCCAAATGATGTCTGAACTCTACAAATTTCTTTTTCTCCTTCCTTCCTTCCTTCCCTCCCTCCCTTCCTCCATTTTGTTTTTCAAGACAGAGTTTCTCTGTGTGGCTTTGGCTGTCCTGGAACTCCATCTGTAGACTAGACTGGCCTTGAATTCACAGAGATCTGCCTGCCTCTGCCTCCCAAATGCTGGGATAAAAGGCATGTATCATTAGCGCCTGGGTTTTTCATCCCTTTCTGTTTAAATCTGCTTGAAAATATAGCAACATTCAAATACTTTTTAAAGTTGTTGCTGTTTGTTTGTTTTATTTTTAAGTTGTTGAAGTTTTTCTTTTTGTCTGCTGACCATAAGGCATTCTTTGACGGTTTCAGAAGAGAGATAGTGATAGAGTTTTAGAAAACTGGGTAAAGTGCCAGAGGGAAACAAGCCCAGAGGCGGGGGTTGTAAGAGTTTAACATTTCATAAAGAAAATGTTTTTTTCTTTCTTATGAAGCAGTATCTAAAAAATAAGTAATTAGTAAATTAGTAGTGATCACATCTAAGAAAAGTAGCATAACTCTAAATAAGCTGGCACATATGTATGCATACTTAATCCACTTTCATATGTTCCCCACCCCCAAAACATGATGCTACCAACAGATTGCAATCTAGAACATGCTTTCCTGTTCTAATACAAATGGGTCTGCATTTTCTTTCAACTTGGCAAGGTTAAAAAACAGACTCGTCATAAGTGTGTAATGTCTTGAACCAAAATAGACTTCCTTAATGATTTGTTTTCTCCAATTTCACCACAAAATGTAATACAGCCAACAAAAGAACTATTCTTCCCCTCGTATAATAACATGTTATTCAACAATCATGTAAGAAAACCTATACATAAGACTGCCAAGGGTATGAAATTGAGTTTCTAACTGAAATATTTGGGAATAAATCTTTTTCCTTCCCTCAAAAGTTTTCCTCTGAGGGTTTGAACGAAATGATATAAATATCTAGGAACACACAGTTTTGCTTTACTACTGTAACATGCTTATGAAGTAGTTACAGCTTACTCTGTAGTGCGGGTCACTGAAAACATTAGCCATAAAACATGTAAAAGTACAAACAAGTGCTCAGTATGCTATCTACTCTGCAGCAGATCTAATGAGTTAACTGTTCCTGTCCTTGTCAGGTTAAACAGCTCCTAATTTGGTCAGGATAGAGAGACACCTTGGGCCTGTGGGGAGCATGTTCATCCTGCTTCTCCCAAAGTGTCAAGGTGACTGCACCTCAGGAAGATGGGACAGTACTGTTAGCAGGAAAAACAGAAAGCCTGTCTGGTACAGAAGATTATAATAGAAAGAATGTACTCAGTCTGTTTCTTTCTCGCCTTTAAAAAGAGAACTACAAAGAGAAATTGTAATGTTAGGATTCTGAAAACAGAAAAACAAAACTGAAAGTGCTAGATTTCAGAAGTACAGTGTCAGCCTTAAAAATATACCTCATAATTACCAGACCAACAGAGATCTACAGGGACTAAAGAGCATAAATAAATATGACATCTGAATGGACATGGATACATGCCTACCTGTAGTATAAGTATGGCAATGAGTGCTCAGAATACCAAATAAAAAAGTGTCCTCTAGATCTGGTACATTTCTACAGAACCTAAGTAATCCTATTAAAACATGCTTGCCAAGGCAAGGGTTTAAAGACTAGAGTATCAATAACAGATTGCTTGAATGATTCAAAGTCAGATTTTCTCAAAGTAAGAATTATTTTCCCTCAATAAAATGAGAAAAGAAATGCTGGCTATTTGTAGTAAAAACACAAAAACAAGTACATATACTTATATAAATGTATATGCAAACACACACATATGCAAATAAGTGTCATTTTATTTGCTTTTTATTTTTTTGTATTTATTTTTTTTTTCATTTTGGAGTTAGGTGAAGGTCTTTGGCTTAAATCTTAGACCAGTGATTTACTATTTACATGGCCTTATGTAAATTATCTTATCCCTCTATGTCTCAACCTAGGGATCTAACCACCTATTTTACATAGCTACTAAGAGAAACAGCCTTAGCACAGGGAAGATCCAGTATTCAACAGTGGAACTACTCGTAGCTATTCTTTGCATGAACTCAAGCTGGATCTAGTCAATGCACTTCACAGTATTTGTGAAAAGTCTCTGGTTGTAACTTGCAATACCGGGGTGGTAATGCAGAAAGATTTCTTGTTAAAAGGCCATTTCTTCATGCCCATTTACACATCTGTACTAGAAACTAGGCTTCCCATAGATCAGATTATAAGAAATGAATGCAGTAGGAATAATAATACTGTCACTCCAGTATGATAATGAAAACAGAGGAGGGCAACTACAGATTAAGATGCTTCATGCTAAGAAGAAGTTAATACTGTTAAACTTGAGTATTTATTTTGGTAATCTTTGAAACAATAAAATTTAAGCATTACATAAAAATTTCTGGAGCAAATATGAAGGTTCTTTGATCATAAGACTGTTATTTTATGAGAATGCATTTTTCCTAATGATTAAAGTACATAAGTTGTGTATCTCTGACTTGGCGTTAATTAAATAAGACTTAAAGTCTTAAATGTATTTAGCAGAAATTATAAATGGGGAAAGTATTTACAGTAGTCACCTGCCATGCATTATTAAAAGAAAAAATATAAACTACATTAGTAAAAATATGGATACAAAATCCTTTGGTATTAAAAACATGCACACAAAAAGCATTGGATTTCACAATCAAAATCCAGTGAGAATTTTATTCTTTGGCAGTCAAACAAAAATTCCAGGAAAATAGTTTAAATTCCCTTCACCAAGTTCAAGGGTAGCTATTAGACATTAATTTGCAAGTGTGAAAAATAAAATTTCTGTGTGAATCACATCAGTGACTGCTTATGTTCCCTATAAGGTTTGAATTTTTATTTAATACATCAATATGTAATTATTGATTGTTGCAGCAGTCCAAGATTTATTTACTTTGTGCAATTTCAGGTATACACAATTCTATATAGCTATATTATAATTCTAACTAAGACTGACAATTCCACTTAAAATTTAAGGCAAACAATTCATTTACAGGGAAAAGCAATGTTCTTGATGTTTTCAAGAAGAAAGAAATGTTTACAGATGGGTAACTCATTTGTACCCACTGGAGAATAAGTTTATTTATTTTCTAAAATTCTGATAAACAACATAATATACACAATGTTCTGTAAGTATTAAGTCTGAAACTTTGAAACATGCAATCTCTTAAATCACTATTTCCCCAATATGAGTCATCAGTAGGTCTCTCTACCTACACCCCATGAGGATGGAGGGCTGTGCACAGTTTCTCAGTGGCTCTGCACACTTGGGTATAAGTGGGGTTTAAGCTCAGACTCATCTGCCTTTAACTTGTAAAACATCAGAAAGTTGTGGAGTTGGTATGTTTCATATAGGGATTTAAAACAAAACAAAAAACCTTGTAGAAAGTGTTTATTTATAAGAAGGTACTTATTATGATTTACATTTACAGACTATATATGGATACATACATTATACCCAATTATTGCTATCTCAGAGAGCAAGGTTTTCTTGAGAGAAATAATCATTACAGCAAACAAGAGAGAAACATTAATTTTTGTTGCGGGAGGAACAGAAGCATTTGCTCCTTGTTCCCTGGCAAAACTTCAGACTCCCTAGGATGTCAGAAGATAACAGGTCTTCACAGAGGCTAAGGAAGAGCCTGAGTTAAATAATTCTAAACCATGAATCCCTCATCTCTATCCCAGGCTCTTTTAGAGCTAGGAAGCCAGTTTTAGTACCAGAATGTCATGGGCTGTAGCAGAGCCAGATGCCCGATGCTGGCTTCAAGCAACAAGCCCTAGCAGGCCAAGATAGACAGGCATGAGGAGAAGACTGGATTTTTTTTTGGTAATGAAATCCTGGTATATATAAACTATAGGAGACTTGGTGGAAAGGTAAAAGAAGTGATTGTCCACATTCCAAATGCCTTAATGTATAAACTGTGTAACCATCACTCACAGACAGCCCGGCTGCAAACAATTTTGTTCTTTCTTTCCTTTTAAAAATCACACTGAAGACAGAGATGTTTCTCTAGTAAATGGTATTTCAAAACTCTGTCAAAACATAACTATGACATAATACATTTTTTCTTAAGAAATCATGAAAGCTTGTAGCCTGAAATTTGAAAGAAGAACTGGTTTGTTCCCCAATTAGGAAGGAAAGCCTTTCAGATTTTACTACAGTGGCAAGCTCAGTCTTGGAGGGGAAAAAGAGGCCAGTTCTGCATGCACATCTGTTTCCAGTGTGATGCTGGTATGCAAACTATTGTCTGTTGGAAGTGTGTTGTGGTAACGTTTGCCAGGGTTAAAGGCTGGGTCAATTTGATCAAGAAGCTAAAATTAGCTTCTGTGTGTTTTCCTGAAAAGAAAAAAAAATACTGTAAAGCTCTTTGTTTTCCTTCAAGTGCCATTCTCAGATTTCAGCTTCTGGTGTGTAAACTACCAGGAAACAGACGGCCATGACAACTGACTTCTTGCTCAAGAAGTCCTGTGTTATAAAATGGTGCCACTCTCCACGGAGCAAGACAGATGCAGAAAAGACTAGCTTTTGACATAATTCATATGTTTCCACACAAAATATCAATATCACAAAATTACTTAACATAGATGTATTCAAGATGCATTCTAAAATGTGTGATGGCTTGGCAGAGTCCAAACACATTAAGAAATTCACTCTGAGAACTGTGAGTAGGGTTAGTTCACATATTCCTGGTAGTACTGACAGTGCTCTGATTATTTTCACAGGAAGTAAGTTTTTTAAGATGAAAATGAGAAGAAAATATATTTTAAAATACCTCAAAATCAGCAATAATTTGACAAAGTGGAGAAAAAAGGAATCATGTATATATGTCATGTTTATTTGATAATTTATTTTGTTTCATTAGATAATTCTTGAAAAATATTAAGTTACTTTCAGATGAGCAAGATTACTTAAAAAAATTTTTGAGAATTTAAAATTCCAACAGGCAGAAGAGAGGAAAGAAGAAGTGAGATTATCTGTTAAGGGGATATAGCTCACCAAGAAAGCATTTGTCTAGCATGTATAAGGCCTTGGATTCAATCACCAGCACTTCAAAACAAAACAGTAGATTAAAACTGTTAAAACACCATGAGGAACACACAAACTGAAAACAGAAAAATGTTTGAATTGATTTACTTTTTAAATTTTAAATAAGGGAATAGATAACCTAGGATGCTTTCTAATTCAAACTCTGTAACCCGGGCTGATCTGGAAATTGCAATGCTTCTCCCTCAGTCTCCTAAGTGCAAGAATAACAGGCAAGTGCTACCACACCTGGTCTGTGTTTGAAATATATTTACATCAGAGACTTTCCTATATTTTTTTTTAGGACTTTTTTTTTTATTAAGAAAGAAAAAAAATTTCCGCCTCCTCCCAGCCTCCCACTCCTCCCACTCTCCCCCCTCCCAACCTCCCCCCTCCTAACCTGCCCCCCCTCCTCTCCCCCTCCATCTCGAGTCTGAAGAGCAGTCAGGGTTCCCTGCCCTGTGGAAAGTCCGAAGTCCTCCCCCCTCCATGCTGGTCTAGGAAGGTGAACATCCAAACTGGCTAGGCCCCCACAAAGCCAGAACAAGAAGTAGGATCAAAACCCAGTGCCATTGTCCTTGGCTTAATTAACCCAATTAAAAGATGGGGCACTGATCTGAACAGAGAATTCTCAACAGAAGAAGTTCAAATGGCCAAAAGACACTTAAGATCATGCTCAACCTCCTTAGCGATCAGGGAAATGCAAATCAAAACAACTTTGAGATATCATCTTACACCTGTCAGAATGGCTAAAATCAAAAATACCAATGATAGCCTCTGCTGGAGAGGTTGTGGAGGAAGGGGTTCCCTCATCCATTGCTGGTGGGAATGCAAACTTGTGCAACCACTTTGGAAAGCAGTGTTTCGGTTTCTCAGGAAAATCGGGATCAACCTACCCCTGGACCCAGCAATACCACTCTTGGGAGTATACCCAAGAGATGCCCGATCATATGACAGGGGCATTTGTTCAACTATGTTCATAGCAGCATTATTTGTAATAGCCAGAACCTGGAAACAACCTAGATGTCCTTCAATGGAAGAATGGATGAAGAAAGTGTGGAATATATACACATTAGAGTACTACTCAGCAGTAAAAAACAATGACTTCTCAAATTTTGCATGCAAATGGATGGAAATAGAAAATACTATCCTGAGTGAGGTAACACAGACCCAAAAAGATAAACATGGGATGTACTCACTCATAATTGGTTTCTAGCCACAAATAAAGGTCAGTGAGTCTTTATTTTAATATCCTATATTTTTTTTACATGAAGTCAGATTACATATCTATTCTAACTTTAGTAAAAGAACATTTAAATATTTCAACCTATTAAGTATTACTATTTTTAAATTAGTCTATACTGTAAAATTATCTTAAATACAAAAAGCATTGCATATATTTTATGCTACAAATATTTTCCCTACAAAGAGAAATTTGGGAAAAGACACAAGTTTTTTCTAAATTTTAAAATGTCAGCAAATATACTTCAACCTAATTCTGTCACAGTGAAAATACAGTACTATGTGTAATTTATATGTCAGGATCCCCACTTTTCTAAATATCCTCTCAATTTCAATAGCTTTTCGTGAATTTAAAACTCATAAAAAGATTTAGTATAGATATAGAAATGTATAAAATATTTAGAAAAGCGTATTTAGAAACACAATGCACCTATTTGTTAAAGCTACCTAGCTTTGCAAAACAAAAAAATAAACAAAGAACATGACCTAACTTTCATAACCTTTAGAGTTTCATGTAGTACAGAAAATAACCACTAACTGTTGATCCTTTTCTTGGGTCAGAGGTTACTATTTTTAGCGATGTGTGTGTGTGTGTGTGTGGGTGT
This sequence comes from Microtus ochrogaster, assembly GCF_000317375.1. Classification (NCBI taxonomy): domain Eukaryota; kingdom Metazoa; phylum Chordata; class Mammalia; order Rodentia; family Cricetidae; genus Microtus; species Microtus ochrogaster. Next base: position 37,527,668 of record NC_022018.1, read on the forward strand.
TGGGATGGAGTGGTATGTGCATGTGAGTACAGTATGTGCATTTGGATGCCAGAAGAGGGCATGGGGTCCCCTAAAGCTAGAGTTAATAGCTGGTTATAAGTGGCCACATAGGTTCTGGGAATCAAACTTGGGTCCCACTGAGCCATCTTTCTAGCCCCAGAATAGCATTTCAAACATATTCACTTGAGTGTTCCAAGCATCAACAGTATTTCAAATACATGCTTTTGTCTGTATGTCTTCCTGAGAAAATCACCTCTGTGTGTCTCATATTTGAAGTTACCATTTGACCAGGTGATTCTTTCTTCTTTCCTTCAACAACTCATCTTGAGTCACCATTATCATTTGCTTTCATTACCACTTCTTTCGTTCAGGGCCCTTGGACTATGCTATGTGGCTATGCTCCCTTTTAAATCACTGTCTAGGGAAGTCACTGCTACTAAGGGGCAAGTGTTACATACTGTGAAAGTCTAATACATCTAATACATCTCCACGCTATTGGACTGAAGTGCCTGGGCCTTGTGCACAACTAAGGGATTTAGTTGTCCCACGCTTTCTACAACACTGTTCCCACTTCCATCTGTGGCCTGAGCTTCAGCCTGTTGCAATCAACTATTTATATGCCTGCATATATCCACATCTTTAAAAACGGCTGTTATTTCACAATTCCTGCTGCATTTCAGAAAAGTAACACCATGCGCCCATGCTTCATATATGCCTGCACATCCTTCTGCTTGTCTCCCCTGTGAGACTCTCAGGACAGCAAAATACTTGCAGTAAAAGTGTGGGTATGAATTATCTAAATAGCCATTTTTAAATATGCAAATTGCTCACACTCAGGGCTTCCCTTCCAAGTGCAGATAAAAGAGTAAGGATGGGAAGATTAAAGTGTTTTAAGTGTCTGATATGTTTCAAATACTCAGGACTTTCAAGTTATTATTAACATATTCATTCTCAGCAATGATTTGATGAACCGAATGGCACACTGGACATTTGTTGTCTTTAACTCTCAGATATGATTTTTAGATGTCAGTGTATATGTTTCCTAAATATGTGGTAAAAAAAAAACACATAAGAACTTTTAAAACCTTTCCCCCCATCTAAATGCTTTAGTTGCAAAGAAGTAAATCTATATATGAGACCAGTCACCACTTCAGAGCTGCACAAAGGACACGCCTTGGGTCTTCTTTCCATGTACCAAAGCAAAGCACTAGCTGAAAATATTCCTGATGAAGTTTAACTTATATGAATGATATCCTGCAAAATACCCTGAGTTTTGCAAGAATACATTCATAGGGTGCACAGCATTTACCAATTTTATAAAAAAAAACTTTCTTAATTCTATGAGCATATAGCAAACCAAATGCAATATAAAACTTAATGTTTGAAATACATTGAAAACTGGCCCTGTTAAGCTATTCTGCAAAAAGAATAAGTTTAACTGGCAAGCTACTTAAGAGTATCTGTTGAAAAAGGAGCAAGAGCTTCTGTGTGTAGGGTTATGTGGTGTATATTGACACATAAGTACATCATTTACATTAGCAAAATGTTTGCATGCAAATGCAAACTTCTAAGATTACTGGAATGTTCAACTGTACTTTTGGCACACATCAGTGATTGTTACTAAATTGTGAGCAACAGCAAACTTTTAGCAGGTACTGTAAAGATAGATATTTTGGAACTCCAAATTAATGACGCAGTTAAAACAGCCTAATTTTATACTATACATAATACTCAACTGTGTTTTCAATTCTGAAGTCTTATTTGTAAAATCAAAGCCCTATAAAATCTTCAAATTGCTCTGTGAAATGGTTTCTGATCAATGACGATAATGCCCTATTTTTCAATCACAGGAATCAGCCTTGGGCTTCTCTTTCCTGCATTCTGTCCTGTAACATTCCCACATTTTACATCTCTGTATGTAAGAGTCTTTATTTTACACTTTCAGATGCATAGCTTAAAACTAATGTTGACCATCTTACTAACCAACAGTGGCTGGATAAAGAAAGTTTGATCAAATGCTTTATACATGGATAAAATTTTAGTTTTTCTTTCAGAATTCTAAAGGCCTTGTTCAACTCATTTGCTTCTATTATTGGTAATAGAAAGACCATGTTGGTCTGCTTCTTGTTTGGTTGGGTATGGCCTGTGTTTATCTTCCTTTTTGTTATGCATAGTGGTTGAGGGTATGGAAGGATGTGTCTCATTCATCTTCAGTAGCTTTCTCAGGCCCTTTCAAAGGGTTGTGGGGTTTTCCTTCTATGACTTTAAGTCAGAAATTTGAGTCACCATGATTTATTTGCTATACACTTATCTTTTTTTTTCTTTTTTATTTATTTATTTATTGAGGATTTCTGCCTCCTCCCCGCCACCGCCTCCCATTTCCCTCCCCCTCCCCCGATTAAGTCCCTCTCCCTCATCAGCTTGAAGAGCCATCAGGGTTCCCTGACCTGTGGGAAGTCCAAGGACAGCCAGGTTTAGTAAGTTGAGCATCCACACCGCCCAGGCCCCCCCAAAGCCAGCACGTGCAGTAGGATCAAAAACCCATTGCCCTTGTTCTTGAGTTCTCTGTAGTCCTCATTGTCCGCTATGTTCAGCAAGTCCGGTTTTATCCCATGCTTTTTCAGACTCAGGCCAGCTGGCCTTGGTGAATTCCCGAAAGAACATCCCCATTGTCTCAGAATGTGGGTGTACCCCTCGCGGTCCTGAGTTCCTTGCTCGTGCTCCCCCTCCTTCTGCTCCTGATTTGGACCTTGAGATTTCTGTTCGGTGCTCCAATTTGGGTCTCTGTCTCTGTCTCCTTTCATCGCCTGATGAAGGTTAATATTCAGGGGGATGCCTATATGTTTGTCTTTGGATTCACCTTCTTATTTAGCTTCTCTAGGATTGCAAATTATAAGCTCACTGTCCTTTAATTATGGCTAGAAACCAAATATGAGTGAGTACATCCCATGTTCCTCTTTTTGGGTCTGGCTTACCTCACTCAGGATAGTGTTTTCTATTTCCATCCATTTGTACGCAAACTTCAAGAAGTTCTTGTTTTTTACTGCTGAGTAGTACTCTAATATGTATATATTCCATACTTTCTTCATCTATGCACTTATCTTTACACTCAATTTTAATGCATCTTTTTTATGTCGTGGCATAGTTTTAGCTCTACCTGTCCATGTTTCTGTGGAAATATTTATTTTAGCAATTATATGTTTTGCATATATTCAAGCACTCTCTCTTGTCCTTTGATTACTGCTTTTAAAGTATCTAATTCTGTGTAATGAAGGCTATGTTCTGTTAAATCTCTCTATGGATATTAATAAAAATTGAAACAAAGGGTAAGGAAGGCTGAAGATCTCTGTATGAAGCTACACTATAACAATATGAGTATGTCAATTCTCTATTATACTGAAGACCCCCAAAGAGCAGACCAAACACTTAGTTTTAGTAGTGGTCTATCTTCCATCTTCTTGATCCTCAAACGTAGCCCACAAACAGCACCATATGCATCACCTAGGAACTTCCTCAACATGCAAAGTCTCAATGCTGTCTGAACCGCCACTATGAAGTGTGAAAATCTGACAAGTGCTGTTTTAAATTACAGCCTATATTCTGTTTAATCCATTAAAATAACTGAATTGCTCTTTTTTGAAAAAAACAGATAAAATGCCTTGTCTGTTATTTTTGATATTATCAGTATAGGAAGCTTTTATTCTTTTAGTGTGTTTTGAATGGAGCCTCTAGAGTTAGAAATCAATGCATGTGTTGATTCCAATTCCTAACTGGAATCCTATCTCTTTTTATAAAAAACCTCTCACATTTCCTTAATTATTTCTTTTGGAATACATTTTTTTGGGGATATTTCAAGCATCTGAAAGGAAACTTATTAAATGTTAATTTTAAACACCAGTGTATAAGTGAGTCATACAACTGGCAACAAAGGAGGCCAAGAAATTATCAAAGATGTAGTGCATACTACAAAGATCACATAACTGTAGATATTAGGTGGTGTAAACTCTCTCAAAGATAAGATGAAAATGCAGTCAGCAGGGGGAACAAAAGAAAAAAAATACCTAAATCAATGTTGTACAGGAGTGCTTACATTACAGAACAAGCTCTCCAAAGATTAAATCAGGTGTAAGTTTAAAATCAGTGTTTCTCAAATAGAAGATATGTTCTTGTAAAAGTTGCAGGTAACTTCAGGGATGAAAGGTGACAGTATAGCTGACACCAGAGAAATAGGAAAAACCTGCTGTAGAAAATGAAAAATGAGAAAAAAAATGGTGTACATATTTCTCAATGAATATATATATATATATATACACAACCATATATAAATATGTATACATATGTGTGATTTTTATAATTTATTTTTTAATTTATGTGCATTGGAGTTTTGTCTCCATGTACATCTGTGTGAGAATGCTGGATCCCCTGGAACTGGAGTTACAGATAGCTGTGAGTTGCCATGTGAGTACTGGGAATTGAACCAGGGTTCTCTGGAAGAGCAGTCAGTGCTCTTAACCATTAAGTCATCTCTCTGCCCCCACATGTGTGTAATTTAAAAAATCTGTATAACCATATTAAAAATGTATCATGAGTAGATACTGCTCTAAACGGTAACTTACCAATGTTGCCCCTCTATTTCATACAAATGTGTATGTGGCTGCATATGCCCATAGACTCTAGAAGACAAACTTGCACATAATTTCTCAAAAGCTATCTATCTACCCTGGTAGGTTTTGTTTTTGTTTTGACAAGGTCTCTCACTAGACTAGAAGTGACTGAGTTGGCTAGGCTAGCTTGCCAGTGAGATTCAGGGTTTCCATAGGTCCTCATCTTCTTAACGCTAGTAAGACAGCATGTGCTACCATGTTTGGATTTTTATGTAGGTTCTGTGGATCAAAATAATGTTTACATGCTGGCATTGCAAGCACCAGGCTGAATGATCTCCTCAGTGCCACCTATTTTTATTATTTAGTAAATGAATATTCTCTCTGGGAAAGTGAGGGAATCATGCCACATCATACTCTAAGTAACTTTAGATATAATCACAAATGGTGCTTAAAACTTCAATAGTTCAAGAACCACCTCCTGAAGAGGAAAATGATGTTATAATACTAAAAAATTAAAACTATTGCCTGTATGCTGTTTCTGAAAAACTTTTCCCTCCCTAACACAGGCTGGTTGGGCTCTTTTGGCATGCACATGGGTACCACTTTGTCTTCTCCTTCAGTGTCTGGTTTTAAGAATTACCTTCCAGGAGCTGTGATCATTCCTTAATCCATTAATCCTTTCTTTTAGATTCGCACTGTCCTATATGATAACCATTTAGTATTTTTTAAATTTTCAGTATAGCTTTAAATTTAAAACTAGATTAATTAAAATAAAGTTAAATAGTCAACTATGTTATTATAATATAAATACATAAAGTGTCCAAATTTTCATGTGGCCAATGGCTGCCATCTGCAACAGTGCAAATAGAGAAATCACATCATCTGGTAGTTTTCTATTTAGAACACTTGTTGTGGACTAGGGATTTTCAATATTGATGCTATTGGAATTTTATATAAAATAACTTTTAGTTGTGAGATTGTGTGTGTCTCTCTGTGTGTGTACATGGCAAATTTTTTGCTAGATATTAAACCAGGACCTCTCACATACTAGGCCAACACCCGACCACAGAGCTATACCTCTAGTTTTCATCTTATGTATTTTGGATGTCTTAGTAGCCTCTACTCTCTACAGGTAAAGTGACTTTCCTCATTAACAGTCAGATGTCTGTACACATTGCACCACATTGAAAACCACCACTCAAAACATGTTAACATGAGGAAATGTGTTGATTTATGTGTGTACGCACATATTTAATCACACTGATGATAACCAGTCATAGTGCCCGGCATACCATAGGGATTCAGTGTACAATTAGAAGTGAGAAAGAACAGATGGGCAGGAAAAAATCCAAGAAATTGGCATTTTCCAAACACCCCAAATTAACAATGGTCTCTAGTTAAAAAAACAGGAACCAACAGCTAACAGAAACTCTTTGGTAGAGTTATTTTTACCTAGAAAATAGAGCATTATAAAATATACTTGGTATCCTTTTAGAAATCTGTATCTGAAAATTATCAGCAAGATAATAACATTGTCTGATATTGCTGTAGAATTAAGTGCCAGCGCTATGGTGTCTTTGATACTATATGTAGCTTTTTGCACTGCTCTGGAGTATGCTCTGGAGTAACTTACACAAACAGTCCATGAAAGTTCCTCCTCTTCTCTCAAATCTAGAAAACCACAGGGCATTATCACTCACTGCTCTTCAAGAGAAGCTCCACAAACACAAACATAATCCTACTGGCTTTATTTTGCCAATGCAGAGCATGTTTATGTTTCCAAAGCAGATGATCCAGTAGTTACTCTGTTGAGGGCATTTGTAAATTGCATCCTGATAGGCTACAAAAGTCATACTATCACTATAGGACTACAGGAAGTTAATGGCTTTCCTCCCTCTAAATCACACTTTGTCACACTGGCCTTCTGAACATGTGCTGGATGGTCCAAAATGAACAACTAAGCTTCTTCAAGTTATACTTTTGGAAGAAAAAGATGAATCAGTGACTGAGTCCTTTGACCCATTGATTGGATGATACCATCATGAAAGCCTTGGCCTTGTACTCTTCATGTGTTGCTTAACAGAGGGCCATTTCTCAGTCTCCAGTAACATGAGGAATCATAATTAATTCCTCTTACTGGACTGGGCAGTATGAGCTGTGAAATGCCAAACAGAGGCTAGTTTTAAAGTTAATATGCCCGTTATGATTATGAAGTAGTCAGCTAAAGGATTATGGGAGTTGGGAAAGTCCCAGAGGTAGCTTTTAGGGCACTTAATAAGCTAAAAACAACATTTACAGAATGTCAGGCCACTAGGGGTAGTAAAAATGAGTCTTTTTTTTCCTAGCCTGCTGAGGATTCATTGGTATAAAAATGGCCAGGGCAAGGCAGCACACTGCAAAGTCAAATGTCCTATCTGTGGCAGACCGGTTCTTGTTTTCAATAGAATCTATGAAGTCAGGGTACAAGGCTTTAGGGGCAACCTAAATTAGTTACCTGCTCAATTTCTATCTCTTCATGAATTTTCAACATAATTCTAAGGCATAGTTTCATTATGGTCACAGCTGATCTGTCACACAACAAATAAACAGTTACAAGGAAGCTGGAAAATTTGAGGAGTAAATTATGACTAGTACTTATACAGTTGGGCTTGAACTAAATGAGGGTCAGAGGTTCCATTGAGTTTCATCTTGTCTTTTTCTGTCTTAAGGAGAAACAGACACACAGCAGCCGGCTAGTTGTGGAATGGCTGCTGAACAGGCATTGCTACACAGTAACAATCGACTTTTGGGGACTAACTAGTTGTTCAGCATGAAAAAGCAAAATGAAAAGGAGGAAGTAGAGAGGGCCAAAGACCACCTGAGCTTAAAAACCATCTAGTTAGTATCTGATGGGTGGCTTGACTGCAAACATTTGAGGGTTCAGGGGGTATATACCACGGGAGTATAATGCATTTCAGAAAGCATATTTATAGAAGGTCTTTAAGTCGAACATGAACTTTTCATTCTCTCCCTTTAAGCAGAGCTGGCCTGCTCTAGCCATACAGTGAACTTTACAGTGAAGCATACAGTGAACTTTATCAGACAGTCTCTGTGGCGGCTCTCCAAATCACACATTTCCCTAGCAGAACATTCAGGCCGCAGGAGGAAGGAAGTCTTCTGCTACTGAAGATCATTAGCAGGGCTGAGTACAACCACTGTCAGTTGCTTTGAGTTGGCCTCTGATCACTCATACAAAGGACGGAAAATTGCTGGCGCCGCTGGCCCTGTGCCCAGCCGCCAGGCAGCACAGCAGCCTACGAAAGCCACTATATATATATATATATATATATATATATATATATATATATATATATATATATATATATATGTGTCACTGGAAGGGGGCAAAGGGTGGCATGGAACCTCAGGCATATTAATCAGCAGGGGAATGATCAAATGTCACCACCTGCTGTGCTTCACTACCAAAACTCCTTGTATAGGAAACTCCTAGAAAAGGGGAGGCCCCAGAATAGCACTGAATGCATGAAATGTCCTCCCTTCCTTCATATGGAAAGCTCATCTCTGAGGTGTCAGGATAAAACATGAGAACAGCAACTGTCCTTGGAGACCAGCAAGAGTGATTCACTATTTCATGGCACAGAGAGGGGAGGAGGACACTGCAATAAAACTTTATAAGGTGAAATCTAAATCCTGAATGTCCTGAACCTTAAAAAAACTTTCTTTTTTTTTGTTTTTTTCTTCCTTTCCCTTCCCCTCCCCTTCCTGAGAGAACATAACACAATGTAATTAAATGGTAAATTACTCAAGAAAGAAATGTCTAGACTCATGAAAAAAAAAATCTGTGCAGAGAACACAACTTTACACCCCACACATATTTTGGATGGCCTACTTCTTCCAGCAAAGTTTAAAGCTATAACCAAGGTTGTTTAAAGAATAATTTTCATCAGATGAAAGGGTAGTGAGTTGAAAAAATTTCACAATTCTAGGGTAAGATAATTTATGGATACAGAAATTAACATCAAAACTGAGTTGTTCCTTAAGTAAACAAAGCAAAATTTGCAGCTATGGGTGAGTTTCTCTATTTCTAGTCAGTCTCTAAACAGGAAATGTGTTGCTCCGAAAATCACAATGTGTGCATTCTACCTAATCTTGGGAACGGCCTCAGCATTCCTCCTATTTATTCATAAAGGAAGATGTATGTATACCAACAACTGAATTTATAAACCAGAACTTAGATCTTGGCTAAAGTTTACAATAAATAAATTTTATTTAATTACCTTTATTTTTTT
>NC_022018.1:37536660-37551598 GCF_000317375.1 Microtus ochrogaster
TTTTTTAGTTTTTCGAGACAGGGTTTCTCTGTGGCTTTGGAGCCTGTCCTGGAACTAGCTCTGTAGACCAGGCTGGTCTCGAACTCCCAGAGATCCGCCTGCCTCTGCCTCCCGAGTGCTGGGATTAAAGGCGTGCGCCACCACCGCCCGGCTTAATTACCTTTATTTAGATAACTTAGCAAGGGCTAGTATTTTAAAACATAGTGGTTAAAGCTGGGCATAGTGACACACCTTTCACCCCAGGACTTAGGAGGCAGAAGCAGAATAATCTCTGAGTTCAAGGTCAACCTAGTCTACACAGCAAATTTCACACCAGACAGCAGAACACAGAGAGCCTTCAATGTGTGTACTTGTGGTTAGTTCATATGGAAAACAGGAAAGTTATAGAACTGAAGTCAAAATGTTTTGAATACTTTGAAATTAAACCATCTTGTAGCGATTTCATCAATTAGTACAAATACAAGATATTGTATTTATTAAGGGCCTACTGAAGGTATAAAAGCATTCAAATGTAAAAGAGATTCCATCTAAAATGCTTCCAGTAGAAAGGCTGTGCTATTTTAAGGTACTAATTTCCATCTGGCAGAGCAGAGCCAGATCTACAATGCTGAACTTCTGAGCAATTGCTCTGAGGTCCCAGGGTGCCAGGGGTTACTGAGTGTCACAGGCACCATGATACATCTTCTGTCCAGTGGCTCCAGTTGGGATCCATCCTGTCTTAGTGAGTGACATCTATGTGAGAGGTAGCAACTCCCTCTTTCATTAAGGAACAGAATACAACAAAAACCCTTTATTTACCGTGCTTTTGTAAGATTTAGTTTTAATCAATAGCACACTTATGATCTGAATATAGGACACTATTCTTAAAGCAAAGTAATTGAAGAGCAATTAATTAAGTTATACCCCACATAATAATTCCTAAATAACTTCTTTTTAAAAACCAGATGTTGCATTCATATGGTTAAAACTTCAAAAGTTAACAAGGCATGTCCTTGGGACTCTCCCCTGATTGCTTCTCTTCCTGTTGCAACCAAGGAGCCACAGTTTAATTCTTATTCTATTCCCTGTTTGGCACTATACAATCTGCATGCTAGCCCAGCCTTGCCATTTCAATTTTTCATCTCTGAAAGGAGTTTGTTTCATGAATATCCTTTTACATTTTGACAGCTGTAAGAAACCACATTATAAATATGTCATCATTTAAAATTTTGAATTTAGACATTAGCTTTCTATTGATGAGAATGGGCTCTCCTTCTCTTGGCTAGAAAAAAAGCAAAAGAAAAACCCAGAAAAAGGCCTTGGGTTTTTAAATCTTGCTATGATTCTTTTCTGTAGCTGTCATTCAAAGCCTGTATTTAGTGTTTTGGGACTTTAACTTTGTTCCTTAACAAAACATTATCATCTATCAATCTGTCACAAACATTGCTGTATCCTGTTTTGATTGTTTTTAATCTTCTAAGATAAAGTTTTTGCCAGTCCTCTAGGTGTCAAGTGGAAAAGGTAAGATAGTAACCACTACCATCTATAAGAGGTTTTAACGCCATCTAAGTAGTATATTTTGAGGGCCCAAATAAAAGACGCCTGAGCTTGGCTCTCCTGTGGTAAGCTAGTGAAACATTTTAAAGCTGTTTAAATATCAGGGCTTTTATTCAGAAGTACTGAGTTCAAATACAGAAGCTGCCATTTGCTGCCTGTATTTTCCTAGCATCTCTTTTTAATCTCTCCAGTCCTCAGTTTCATACATATGAATAATGAATAAGACACCCTACCTTATAGCTCTGCTAGGAGGAGTTAACGAGGCAACATACAACTTTGCCAGAGGTGATAGTTCCCAAAACTCTTGAGTTAAAATATATATGTATATATGTGTTATCTAGCTATCTCTTTATTCATTTATTTATTTTTGAGACAGGGTCTCATCATATGACTCTGGCTGAACTGGAACTCACAGAGATCTGCCTGCCTCTATATTCCTCCTGAGTGCCAAAGGCATGCTCTACCACCCTGGCTCAAAGCATGTATCTTACTTACTAGGAGTACTGGGAGAGAAAGTGAGGGAAGGTGGAGGATTAGCAGGCTAGGGCTAAGTGCTCACTGGGCTAACAACCAGAGCAGCAGTGCCATGGTGTCTTCTGGGGACATGAGGAGTCAGCCAGATGAAGAACACATAGGGACAGATGTACTGGAACAGGGCAGAGGCAGCTAAGGCTGAGGGAGGAACAAATCCCAGGGCAGTGGTCTACATTTTCTATTCTTAGAGCAGAAGAAGCAAACTCGTAACTTGTGGTGAGTGTTTATAAAAAAATTTGCTTTGCTTTTACAGGAAATAATGTGAAATAAAGTTGAAATAAGGGATATTTCAGGAAAACATGGTGGCTCATGTCCTGTAATCCCAGAACTTAGAAGGCTGAAGGAAGAAGACGGCCATGAGTTCTAGGTCAATCTGGTTGCATATAACGAGTTCCAGGCTAGCCTGAGCTTCAGTATAAGATTCTGTCTTAACAAATAAATGAACAGTAGCAATAACAATAAAAAACAAAAATAAGTCAAATCAGGAGACAATGAACTGTGATCTAAAAAACAAAATAATCCACCTAATAACCTCATCTAAATTAATAAATTAGGCATGTAACCATTTTGTCTAGATGCCCTATTTTATAAATTTTTATATATCAAAAAATTATTCTTAGGCCGGGCGGTGGTGGCGCACGCCTTTAATCCCAGCACTCGGGAGGCAGAGGCAGGCGGATCTCTGTGAGTTCGAGACCAGCCTGGTCTACAGAGTGAGTTCCAGGACAGGCTCCAAAACCACAGAGAAACCCTGTCTTGAAAAAAAACCAAAAAAAAAAAAATTATTCTTAGCCAGGTGGTGGTGGCACATGCTTTTGATCCCAGTGCTTGGGAGGAAGAGGCAGGAGAATCTTTGTGAATTCAAGGCCAGCCTGGTCTAAACAGCTAATTCTAGGACAGCAAAGGCTACACAAAGAAACCCTGTCTTGAAATCATTACCTCCCTGCAAAAACAAATTAGCAAACAACAACAACAACAAAAACCTTAATAATAAATGCAGGTTGGGGGCAGAATTATCAATTGAATAGTTAATAAAGACTCATGAATAAAATCTTAATAAGTGCCATTGACTATGGCAATATTTTAAAGCAGCAACTGGCAATATGGTAAAAAGTATTATATCCAGGAAGACGCCGTTATCAATTTAATGTTCAAGAGGGCCAGGGTTTTTGCATTTACTTTATGTTTTATGCATTAAAAAAACAATTTCAATGTCTTATCAGGCTGAACAGATTCAAATATCTTTTCCCAGTGGTTTTGTTATTTAGTTGAAAACAATGTTTAAGCCTGGACTCTGATTTGACATATAAAGGGCAGCAGAGGCCTAAGAAGTACTTGCTGAGGAACTACAGAAATCACCATCAGCCTACCAACTGCTGGGCTGTGTTAATAAACTGTAAGGCCTCCACCTTGCTTTTTCTTATTCTGATCTGTATTTCTGGTTAGGTATGTGGCACAGTATTTTGTATTATTTTACGAGGTGAAGGCATTCCAGAGTTTTACTGAATTTGCAAAACACTCGGAAAGTGCTGCTGCTCATGTCTTTAAACAGAAATGCAACTTGCCAGTTATTTCAATTTGCAAATAAATAGTCTAATTTAGAAAGTCATTTCTGAAAGGGAGACAGGGTAAAAGTGTTTGATAAACTAGTTTACACTAAATTTTGCTTCTTCACTGAAGTTTTTAGACTCCTCCTTTTCCCCTCATACAAAATTCTATGGCTTTTTAGAAGAATGAATCCCTCATTCTTCTAAGCCAAGCTCTCCTTCAGAATTGAGGACACCTGAATTACATAAATCTCTATCACAAAGTTACATTTTCTATGCAGAGCAAGTGCTGTCAGGAGGAAGGTAATGAAGAAGAATAGCTTGACAGAGGGATTTAATGGGATCCAGCTGCAACTCTATGCTACTTGCTGATAAGACTTTGTCTAAAGTTTACAATAGAGAAAGTTTGAGAAAACGCTAAAAAAAAATCATACAGAGGAAGTGAAGTCTTCATATTTTATTTGTTTAATTTCCTCTAACTCTTGTGACTATGTCCATAACAGGTTTAACATTCAGAATGGTCTACTGTGGTATTTTAAGTCTTTTTTTTTTATTTTAAGTCTTTTAAAAATAAAATTTAAATAACACTAAAATAAGTAGAAATAGTGCTTGTAGGGAAAAGATATTTAGTTTATTTAGGTGCACTACTTGTTGAGAATAAGATAAACTTGGAAAACAGAAGACTGACAAATGTTTAGTATATTTGTCTATTCAAGGAGGGGAGAGAATGACCTTTGATCATGGAAGGGAGGTACCTATTTCTTTGTAGCAGATAGTTTGATACCATAACATTATATAAATGCAGAATGCAAAACCCCAAATACTGCATTTTATTCAGGATTCAGATTCTAGTAAAATGCAATGCTTTAGCTTTCTAATCTGTCATTTGTTTAATAGTATTACCCAAAGTGAAAACTAGTGTGGGAATCCCTGGACACAAACCTGGCTTTTCTAAAGACAGGAATGCACTAGGATTAACCCTTGTCTGCTAGAGAAAGATACTGAGAAAATTCTCTGTAGGAACTAAGCAATACAGATTAAGGAAAGGAAGGACTTCAGCTTTTGACAGGAGATACTTATACCTGCTCAGTGGAACACTGTAGAGAAGCCAAAGAGTTAAAGCCAAAGCTGAAGTCTTTTTTTTTTTTTTTCCAGGTTAAAGAAGTCTTTCTGGCCAGGAGTTCCTTGCCAGTGACAGGGAAGAGGCCCAGGATGCATTCATACTGGGGCTTTGCATTTTCCCAGAGCTCTACACAGGACCTGGAACTCTGGGTGCACTGTTCAAAGGGAGGACATTCTGGTTCAGTTGCCACACAAGTTCTCTGAAGGGACTGATGAACACAAACAATGAAAAAACCGAGTAAAGGTTAGAAGCAGGTGCCAGTCTGGAGGCAATGCAAGCTATAAGTGCACAACTCCCACAGACTGAACTTAACAGGAATGTTTAGTCCTTGCAAGAAGCCTCCAAACTCAGGAAAAGGTAATAAAATGAAAAGGGAGGAGGCTCTGCTCTCCTTTCCAACAAGGCTCCTCCAACTTCTCATGTTACAAATTTGCAAACTAATTACTTTGAGCCAAACATATTTTAAAAAGTTCCCTTTCCAGCTAAGTGAATACAGACAGACTTAAAACCGAGTGGTTGGCTCCAGTCTTAGATAAGGCTCGGAATTTAAAAGTTTAATTAAGGGGAATCCTATTTTCCATGTAGTTCTCTCAAACACTAGAATTATTGAAATTATTTCTAACAACTTAATTGATTTAGCAAGTACCTCAAGTAAAGATTATGAAGCAATTAACTTAGCCTGTAAGTAGTGCAGAAAGTAGAGTACTAGGGATGACTTTCGCTCCCCCTACCCAATTAATTTATCTTGAAATTCAGTGTTTGACACTTTTTCTTAAAAGAAATAAAATGTCAAAAGCATTCTGCAAAAGCAAAAAAGCATGCTCATTTACATAGGATGATTTCTGCATTAAAGATGGGATAGGGAATAAGGGATTTATTCTTTTTATTTCTCTCCCTAAGAAAGAGGAAGGGGGCAAGGGCAGCATTTGGTGACTCATCCTTTGGAACAGCATTCCAAGTGTGATTTATTTAATATTGCCCCATAAATCACCTAATGCAGCAATAATCTCAAGATCTGCATGTAAACACAGCTATTAAAATATTACAATTACTCTGTTTACTTAGTGTTCATAAGGGATATCTCATCATAGCTTCTTCCCTGAGGTGGGGCATCCAAAGTAGCGTCCAAATTACATATCCCTCTAGGAATGCTGAGCCTACACAAATGCTGTAGTACCTACATATAATGACAAGTGTGTGACTAGGAAAGAGATGTTTAGACCTTTTAAAGCTATTTTTTCTGCTACATCAAGTTGCTGTACTGGTTTGGAAGTCTAAATCATTTAGAATCAAGTTTGGCTGTGGCTTCAGTTGGCAATAATTACACACTGCATTTTCAGCTCCAGAAAAAGGAAAAGGGGGTATGCTCTTTGACTGCATTTGCTTCTGAGATGTGCTCTGTAACAGTCACAGGCATTTATTTTTAAACAAAAACTGAGCTGGGGACCTCGATATGTATGTCTTTTGGTAATACTTCTGGCTCACAAGACTTAACTTTGCATAGTGTAGTAATCTGTAACTGTAAGCAATCATCCTCTCTATTAGTATCGGGTTAAACACTAAAAACCACCTACAATTACTAGCATGATCCCTAACCTCTATAAGGTGGTAATCCAGTATTGGTTGTTAGCTGTCAAATTTATTTCCCTTTGGTGAAATATACCCTGTATTTAATTAGCAGTCATTCTTGATACTTTATAGAGCCTAGCCCAAGCGCGGTGGCTTTAACATTTAACCTCTGACCCTTAAATATTTACCAGCTTTTAAAATGGTTGTGTACAATTATCCCTTCAAGTATATCCCAGATCCATCATTCTGACCACTCTGGTCAATTCCAAGTCAAATGCACTGTTCTAACTAATGCTGGAACCAGACAGAAAATCCTGTTGTTCCACCATGAGCTCCATGAGGCAAAGCTGAAGGCACTGGCTGGCTGTTCACGCTCCATGGAAGAAAGGGTTAGCTGTTAAGACTACATGAGGAGGCTGCATCACAGGAAAGTTGTACCAGTTTACTGCTTTGGGAGCTCTGGACAGTCCACTGAGCCTGGTGGGGATCCTTAGAATCTGGGCCATTTCAGTGCAGGCATGAAAGAGTGCATCTGCAACTATTTTTTTCTTGTTTGGGAGGTATACTTTTTAAATTGCCTAGAGTTTTCCTAGGCAGCTGGATGCTTTATTAAAGGCATTTCCACGAAGGAACTGTTTATTTCTACACACACATAAAACTTCAATAATACCTATACATAAAGTAAGTCTTCTTTGCAAGCTAGAATTTTAGAAATGAATTTAATCAAAATGGGGAGAGGTGAGGGAAAGGTCCTCATTAGAAATACCCAGTTTAAAAAGAGAAATGGATGTTGGATGCTGTTCTGCTGACATGTAGCAAGGTGTCACACTCGAAGGCATCCCACCTGTCCTCAATTTCAGAATAACTTTTTAAATAGGTATGGAATAAGCACAGTAGCCATGAAAACAGCTTTCAAATAGCAAATACACCAACAAGTAATGTCAATTAGGTTTTTTTCAAACAGAAAAACACAAGAAAGAATTAGAGCCAGAAAAATAGAAGCATGTATCCAGATACCCTTCTACAGCCCTGATCTGGTACAAGGAAGGGAGGAAGAGATGTGTGTGCTGCTAATGAGGGGCCATAGCTGAATCTAAATTGAAGCCAGATGGGAGTTTTTGGCTACTTTAAAGCTTGTCTGGGTCAGTGGCACTTCCACAAAGAACACAAATGGAGGTTCTGAGTGTTGAGGGTCAGCTGATCCAGAAGCCTACTTCCTGGAAGGAACCAAAATTTGCATGTGAGTCAACTAGATTTAAAAAGACAATAGAAACCTGTAAACTAGCGGCACTATGTGTGTGCTGACTGGAATGGGTTAGTTAAAATGTTTCAGTAGCTGTCTGGTGCTTCCTAGAGGTACTGGTTGCACAAAACTAGACATATTTGGGAAGAGGGAATATTAACTGAGAAAATGTTCCCACAAGACTGATCTATAGGCAAGCCTGTGGGACATTTTCTACATTGACTGAGGTGGGAGTGTCCAGTCCATTGTGGGTAGTACTGGGGTGTATGGGAAAGTCACTTGAGCAAGCCATGAAAGCAAGCTAGTAAGCATCATTCTTCTATAGCTTCTGCTTCAGTTCCTACTTCCAGATTTCTGCCATGATTTCCTGTTGTTCTTACATCCCTCAGTGATGGAGTGCGCTCTGAGATTTGTAATAAACCCTTTCCTCCCTATGTTTTTGGTCATGGTGTTTTATCACAGCAATAGAAACCCTAACTAAGAGACTGGATGTGACTGGCAGTTATTCTTTGGTGTGGTGGACTACTGTATCATCCCATCATACTGCATATATAGTTCAAGTTCAACTAACTAGAAAATATAGCAAATTAACGATTTAAATTTATTTATTTATGTCCCCAAGGAAGACACACTGGGAAACACTGCACATTATTTAGTTATCAGAAACTCAACGATACATTTTAAATTCTCTGGATTCTTTTGCAAGAGTTAGTAAGTAATGTCTTAATAATGGGAAAGGCTCTATGCAGTAAAAAGACAAGGCTGCTAAGTCACAGCAGTTGTCTTTGGGGAGTGCTAACATGCTGGAAGTGCTAAAAAGAAAATAGACTTCAGTCTCCTATAATCCCCTGCTTTCAGAACATCCTGAAATATTTCAAGGCGTTCCTTGCTTGGCCCTAGTTCAAAGGTGAACTTCATGCAGGCAGGAGGCCGACTAAGTATATTTCAGTCATTTTAAGAAACACGATACTGGAAAATAGTATGATTTCTTTGAAATCCTAACCAAAAAAATGAAACTTAGTATGAAACTCAAAAATTAACAAGTAGCTGGTAATAAAATGCTGAGGTTTCTGAAAATATCAATTCTTACTTAAAATCAATATTATAGCTAATTGAAAATCACTCAATCGTTTTTTTAAATGAGCTCCTTTTTACACCCCCAAATAGGTTCTATTGGTCATTGAACACATTTCCATGAACAAGATAGGGTAAAGTTACTAATAAGAAAATAAATAAGTTACTATTTTGCCTATGTGCCCCTACAGCTGCAATGTCACAAGCACAGGACTTTCTACATGCTCATGCAGGTATAGAGTACATAATTGTGTAAGGTACAGGGATAGAGGAGGAAGCCTGAGATAAGACCTGACTCGGGTATTTTCAGTGGTCTAGGGCTAAAGCCCAATTCTAACCCATCATTTGCCTCCTTCCCACTGCCCAGGAAGTCCTGCAGCTACCACACGAGATTGCTGTAAATGCCACTTCCTCCATTTTCCATTGTGCTAATTCAGGAACTTCCTCCTATCTGGTCCGCACACTCCCAGGAGTGGTGTTCACATTTGGGTGTGACACACAGAGGCCCTTTCTCAGGCTCATCTCCCATTCTAACTATTCCCTATGGTGCATACTTAGGGTTCTCTTCAAAAGAACTTTCTACTTCAACAACTTTCTGTACAATAGAATTAAGGTTATTTCCTTTCTTGCTCCTGACTATTTTTGAAAAGGTAGCTTGCAAACTTCTTTTCAGAAATCTTTTGTAGTCTCTGTGTTAAGGTGGCCTAGGTATACCCACTCCCCTTTTTCTAAAAGAAATTCAACCTGAGTGTTCATTCTTATCCTCATGCATCACATGGGCTACTCATGGGTTTCATCTTGGAACATGGGAACAGTTCTATTCCTCTGACTTAGTAAGTGGCCCAACTCTAGCCAGGGAGATGGAAGAACAGGTCTATAGGGACAAGAGGGAAAGTCAGGTTAGATACTCATGCTCTTCCAGAGAAAGAGTATGACTCTCACTATCCCTACCAGCTGGTCTATGGTCATAACAAGGGCCACATTGCAAACAGTAGATAGAAAAGACAGTCTAGGCCCTATGTAGCTCTAGAGCAGCCAATAGGAAGGACAAGTCCAACTCCAGATGTTATATGAGGTGATATATATATATATATATATATATATATATATATATATATATATATTGATTAAGGTCAGAGTTCTGGTCTTAATACATTCTTGCAATTGAAGGAAACTAAATATAACCTAACTATAACCTAACTTCTAAGGGGGAATCTAAGTCTTGCTTTCAGATGCCGCAATAAGATATAGTGGCTCACATTTCAGGGTTTTAACAAAATAGCTAATCCTCAGGCTGAAGTTTTCCTGGGTAGTAGAAGACATATATTAAGCTGATCCTACCCTCGAAGTAGCAGAGATGCTAGGTTCCAAGAGACATGTCTATTCGTGAACAAAACAGGCAATACTTATGTGAGATAACAGAGACAGCTGCAACCCTGTCATGACTATATGGATTTCTAGAGTAGAAAACAGCCACATCAATGAACAATAAGGGAGGGAAAACTGTAAGACCAGAGATTAGGCTATTGAGGGGCTCTCTCCAATGCAAGAGGTTTAATGGCTAAAGTCAGCCTGGCTAAGAAGAAGGTGGTCTCTTTTACTGCTATATCTTATACTACGAGCCTTTGTGGTTCTTTCAGAAAAGGGAAGGAAGAGAGACCCTGCATGTGTACAGATTGCAGGGAGCTATGTAGTCAGCTTCCTAGACTCAATCTTTAGTTATCTTAAGCAACTTTTTTTCTCACCATGTCAGTAAGCTTTATCTTCAATATGAGTACACAGATATTCATTACAGCCAGCATGATAAATTCAGTGGGAGTGCCACTCACCATGTTTTCCTTGATGAGATGGACAATCAGCATATATTCCAAACACCATGATTTAAAATGTCACATAATTCTCAAATCCAAGCAAAAGAAACAAAACTACAACAATGGAGTAAACCAAGATATAACTCAATTTAAAATTTTGAACATTTCTCTGTAGAGGACAGAAAAGAGGGGCAGGATAAGTTGAAAGTGATGAGGTAATGGTTTAGGAAGCATAAGTTCTCTGCATACTCTAAAATTCATGATGGCAAACCTTTATCTCTGTTATGAATAAAAAATGCAATTTGTAATATGGAAGGGGGACTGGGCCAGGCCAAGCATGAGGGGAAAGACATTCTGGCTGAGCTGGAAGTATACACCATCACACAGCATGGCTGCATACATTTTCACATACTTAGGACAATCACAACTGTGTCTTCCAGGATGTATCAAATTCATCTGAGTGAACTTTACTAAAGCAAGAGCGCATACAGAGGCAAAACAATGCAAGTGGAAAGGACCTGTTTTAATAATGAAGATACATAAAAGTATTTGGATTCATTTTTGACACATTAGGGATGCACATCAGAGCATCATAATGCATTTATTGGAGATAGGGTAAAATACTTTTGGAGGCATCTAGAAGATGGCAAGAAAGGTGACAGAAGCTCTGGTGAAATCTTCATTGTTGGAAACACTCAGGAGATCAAGAAAACAGAAGCTATATGGATAGTTTGTGGTATTTTTTTAAAGTTTATTTTTATTATTTTAATTTTGCATATGTGTGGGCATGTGAATGTGAATGCAGGTGTCCATAGACGCCAGAGGCATTGGATCCTTCTGGAGGTAGAGTTAGAGGCTGTTGTTAGCCAGCAGATGGGGATGCTCTGGCCCTCTGTAAGAGTACATGTCCGTAAACTCTGAGGCATCTCTCTAGCATCTAGTTTGTGGTTTTAAACAGTTAATAACTCTTACATTCTGAGTTCTTTCACATATTTTCTACCCTTATTATCTTTCTCCATAAAATCCCAATCAACATGTCAACTTCAGTATAACCAGTAGAGAACATGACCTCTTTTATGTTGAACATGTGTTAATCCATGTATTTCTTAGACAGGAATATTCCTAATGACTACCTGTCTCCTGCAAGCATAGCTTCAAATCCCAGAGTCACTGTTAATTCATTTCTTGTGCCCTGCACTAATTACTTACTTGATGCATTTTATGCAATATCTCTGTCAATGTAGTCTGAGCTTCTAATGTGTGCCACTTACTGTTTGGACAGATGTGCTCCTGTTCCCAGAGTACAGATCTATGAGAGGGTCAATGTTTTAGAAGAAGGGACGTGTGAGGAAAGACTTATGGAAGAGACATGAAGATACCATTCACAGACAGAGAAGGTGGTAAGCCACACCTTGTGTGGGGGAAGCTTCTCTGAGGAAGTGTCAATGAAATGAGTTCTGAGGCCAAGAGATGGAAGGAAGTGGGTGGTCCAGGCACTGCTATAGATTTAATCTTGAAGTGTGCTACAAATCACGTCAACATCTAATCTGCATGGCTCCTCAATGCCTGTGGAGTGACTTGCAGACTTCTTGCCTCTGCTCCAGTTCTCTGTATCAAGCACCAAATCTTTTCCCATTTCACCATCTCATCCTGGCTGCTTCCAGTAAGGGCATGAGGTTTAGATGTATGTTCCATCTTGTAGTCTCTGTTCACAACCCTCCTACTCTCTCTACCTCTGCTCAACAGTTCACGAACCCAGAATTCTAAGGGTGTATGACTCACTCTTCATTGCCTTTAAATCGGAAAGCACGCTGTTCTAACTTTGATATCCTCAGTACTGCTCTTGACAATGACTACTCTCCGCTTTGGGACATTTACTTATTCAGTTTAAGAAAGTCCTCTCTCTTCCAGTTCTCTTACTTACTCACTACCATGTATCCAGCAGTTTGCCTGGACTAAATTTGTAGGCCAGGAAAAAGCATGGCTCTTTATTCATGTGATTTGCTTACCTTCTGATTGAATTGTTAAGCAAATACTCAGTGAGCATTTATTATCAGATACACTGGAGGTCTCATGTCTGTTAATACTGTTAAGAAAAATGATGTAAATTTCAGAAAAAATCCAATACAAACCTTGGTGTGCATAAAGAAATATGACTCATGTAAGTATATAGGCTATGTAATTTTATAGTCACACATCTCTAAGTTATGGGTGCCAATGTGCAGACAATGCAAGAAAGAAACAACTTAATAACTTGATGTCTATGTCAACCTTTCATATAGAAGGTGAAACAGGGTAAAAAACAATGTTATTATTTCTTCTATTCTCTAAACTCAGAAATTTGTTAATGGGAATATATGTGACTTTTATTTGTAACCAGCGTTTGAATCTCCAGTAAATGTCTCAAGTTATACAGAATAAAACACTCACTGCAAAAACAAATCATAGAATTACTGTTGCTCTTTTCCATTGAATTTGATTTTCTTAATCTTTTCTGCTCATTCCGAAGAGTATGCTCCAAGAATTACCTTATTATATAAAGATTAGCAATAGATGAGATGGGAGTTCTTTGCTATATTATATAAACCACATATTGAGATTATTATAACATAGTTTTGCAATCTTCTCTTTGGCTAACAAAGAACTTTTCAAAACCTTTTCATAGGGCAAGAACTACTCAGAAAAGGTAGGTGTTCTTTGCAAAATATGAGTTTATTTTTCATAAGAAGGAAGTTAAGTCTTAAAGAGCTTTTGTGCCCAAAGACTTTGCCTGTATATAAAACACCATTTGTTTCCCCATATGTGACTCTCTGTGTAGGGTGTCATATCCATCCTCTTCCTCCTGGTACATTTTAATGCTACTTGTAGGTCCTGGTCCTTCTGGGGGCTACTTCAAAATAGTGGCATGGGCTGGCAGAAAGCAGATGGAAGCCTCCTGAATAGTTCTTCCTGTGCCAAGTTGCTACCGGATATAATGCATTCCCAGACAGCGTCTATTACCCCAGATGTGTTCATTACAAACTCATTACTATGGATATAAGTGTCAAAATACCTGTGACAGTGAAGCTTCTCTACCCAAGCATGGTAAAACTTTATCTCAGTCACCAAATACTTCTTATCTTTAAAAGTTCTCAATTAATTTACAATGCTGGCTTGTTTATCACAACTGGAAATGGGCCAGGCCTTCAGGGTATTTGATGAGCTTTACAATAACCCTGAATGCACCTGTTAATTTTGCCTCTGGGTAAATAGTTGAAAACTCCTCAACTATTTCCTCAAATTGGGTGGAAACAAAGAAACGCGAGATTTTTTTCAAGGCTAGATTAGGGAATTGGAGATGCATTAATTCAAAAAGTGAACAGGGTCAAATGAGGGCTAGGAGGCTAATAAGCACAGAGCACACAGCAGAAAGCTCCCAGCAGGGTAAGAGTTCACTCAATTTATCCGGCGATCTATTCCAGACGCAGTCAATGATACATTATTGGATCCAGACCTGCAACTGCTTCCTAAGACCAACCCTGCTGGTGTCACTGCCCTCCCTTTGAGAAATATTGCTGTTACTCAAACCTGTGCACAGGGCGGGCTTGCTCAGCTGGCAACCCGCTGACTTTTGTTCTTCAGGATGTGATGCTCTCTAGCACTCCCCTCTCTGCTGTGGGAATTAGGCAGAACCACCACCATGCAAACCACAGAACACCCAAGTTGATCCTACTTGACGAGATTTTTAGTACTTTATTACATGGAAAGCCAATCTCAGGGATAAGAGACTATAAACAACAGCAAATGCTCTATCCAGCAGGCTGCACAAGGTTAAGGACTTTGAGGGATTTACCAGGAGAGTTGTGGACAGGGATAGTCCATCAATCACTCTTTCTTACACATTAGAAAAACTTTTCTAAAAAAGAAAGAAAAGAGGAAAAAAGGAATTGAGCATAAGATATTTTCATTAAGATATTTTGAAAACCTGCATGAATGTTCTCAACAGTAAGGACAAGACTGAGTGATTAACTGTAATTAAGACTGTCTTCCAATCTTTCACTTACCATCAATATGGACAATTGTAAAACAAGAAAGCAGGTATTTTATTGCAACAAGAGAGTTTCAGATCTTTGCTCACACCATTTCACCATGAAACAGCATTTCCTTTAAATAAAAACAAACAAACAAACAAACCTGAACACACAAGTAATGCTGGGCCAGAGAAATAACTCAGGGGCAGAAGGTTTGTCCTTTGTGCATGAAGTCCTCAATTGACCTTTAGGATTGCAGAACCAGCTCCGCAACCCCCATTGCTTCCCGATAGGAAAGAAAAACAAAACAACAACAGCAAAAGAAATCCTGCAACTAGGAAGCATCACACACCATGAAATGCCTTTGATGTCCATAATACCTTCTTATGAATCAAAGATTTTTTTTTTTTTTTTTTTTTTTTTTAGGGCCAGGTGTTTATTTCCCTTACATGTAAGATGGTTCACAAACATGATACTAGGGCTTCGGCACT
>NC_022018.1:37552648-37575062 GCF_000317375.1 Microtus ochrogaster
GTGCAAATGAGTTCTCCCAGGCACTTCTTCCTTCCATTCATCTTCCAGTTGCCCCCAACGAAGAACTTCCTGGAAGGCGCCATTGCGCTGGGACAGACTGGCTGAAGGTCAGTACGAGCCATGAATCAAAGATTTTAAATGAGCAAACAACATCAGGCTACTGCAGACCCCACACCAGAGCCACATATGCCTGCTCTCCAGCCTGGGCAATTTTAACCCAAGGAAGAACCATCTCCTTGCTCTTCAGGTAACTGGAGTTGAATAACAGCTGTCTCCAGGGCACCAATGAGAGACAGACATCAGGATGTGTCTTCCTAGCTAGTGCCTTTTTACTTTGCTCTGAACTACAGCTCTGGAGACACGGAAAACTCAAAGCCATATGTCTATATTTCTTATCCCAAACTTCTCTGGAAGCTGAAGTTTCAAGGGCTCTCAAAATGTCCTTTGAATGGGCTCAGTGCAAGTGTATAGTATTAAGTTGAGAATTTTGGCAGAAATAAACTTCCAGTCAAAATACTTAGAAGTCTTTTTTTTTTTAAATAGTAACAGTAAAAGTCTTTTTTGATAAGGACTGAACTCAAGAGTTTTTTTTAATTTTTGTTGTTGCTGTTGTTTTTTATTAAGGCAAAGTCTCAAGTAGTCCATACTAGCTTCAGTGGAGGATGAGATGAGCTCCTGATATTGGGATTACAGTATAGCCAGAGAAGAAAGGGGTCAAACCCAGCTCTCTTCAGGGTCAAAATACACAGGAAACTTTGGTCTCATTTTCATTCTACACAGTGAAACACTTTCTGCCCTATGCCAAACGGCAAACCAGTTAAAAGAACCATATTTCACCATTTCTTTTATTTTCTACAGGCTTTTCCTTTAATTAAAAGATATAGTTCTCTTGATTGGAGAGATGATTTAGCAGTTATGAATACCAGTTGCTCTTCTAAAGAACCCGACACAGCAACTCATAACCACTCTTAACTCCAGTGCAATGAGATCCAATGCTCTCTGTTGGCACTGTACACATGTGCTACACAGTCTTACAAGCAAACAAAACAGCCACACACGTAAAATTATTAAAGAAAACATTTAAAAAATATACAGCAAACTGGTCACGGTAACTTATGCCTTTTAATCCCAGCACTTGGGAGGCAGAGGCAGGTATCTGGTATAGAAAGTAAGTTCCAGGACAGCCAGGATGATACACAGTGAAACACGTCTCAGGAAAAAGAAACAAAACAAAACAACAACAACAACAAGGGAAGAAAAGTCTGCCTCCTCCCCTCGGTCCCTCCCTCTCCTTCCTTTCTGGGATCAACCACTGAGCTCTACTCCACTCCACCACACTACCACTGAGATTCACTGAATCTCTTCCTGCATTGCTCTTGCTTTGGTGATTTATTATTTTAATTTTATGTTCTTCATTATTTTTCTCGTGTGTGTGTGTGTGTGTGTGTGTGTGTGTGTATTGGATTTTTCAAGACAGGGTTTCTCTGTAGCTTTTTGGTTCCTGTCCTGTAACTAGCTCTTCTAGACCAGGCTGGTTGAATATTTTAACTAGGTACCCTGTTTGTTGTTTTTCTTGATGCTGGGATAGGTAGATGGGCACTGGGAAACTGAAACAGTAAAACAGTCTGTTTATAACTTAGAGAATTTTGGTTTTGTTGAGCGGGAAGAAAAATGTAGGTGCCTTGTGAAAATTCCTTTAACCTTTATCCCTCTTTATGAAGTGTATATAGAGGATACTGAGAAGACATGTCATATTACTGTTAAGTTGGGTGCGTAGCCCCCAGCCCCTTGGCATCCATCCCAGCCTTCCTGGCCTGGGAGTTGCTTTGGTCTGGACTCTAAATCCCAGCATGCCAGGTCCTGACCCCTCAGGGTATTTAAGTGGGATCCCAGAGGAGAAACACGTGGTTTTTGGGTCTGCATGGGCTCCTCTTTTCTGTCTCCCTGCCTTGAGCTAGGCCACCCAAGAGCGTTGTACTTAATAAAACGATGGGCATTTTGATTCAGTTTGATTTGACCTAACTGGACTTTTTTTGCGCCGGCAGAGCTGCCCTTTTCTTATTTTGTTTCTTAACAATTACCAATACCAAGCACAAAGTATCAGGCCTTTTTATAAAAGCTTGGCTCAAGATTGTGTGTGTGTGTGTGTGTGTGTGTGTGTGTGTGTGTGTATGTGTGTGTGAGTGTGTTTTAATGCAGTTATTTGGAGAATGACAGAAAACACGACTTCAAGCTTTCCAGATTACCCATTCAGAGCTATCAAGCCTACCCAAATTTCAGATATTAAGCGACTAAACAAAGCAGTGATTAGTTTACTAAATAGAATACTAAGAATTGAGCAGTGATTTTAAAGTAGTTTAAAATTCAGTTAATTTGAAACATGTACCTAAACAGCATTATTATCAGCTTGATTTACACATAGGTGGTGAAACATATAAGTCCCATGTGGATCAAAACTACTTATTCCTTTTACAAAATCCCTTGAGTTGAATGAATGAGTCATGCATGCAAGGTGTATTTTTTTATTTTAAGTTATTTCCCCTACTCTGATATCAGTGCCAAAATATTTCTTCAACTCAGTCCTTTAGCACTATTCAGAGGCAGACAATGCCACTTCTGTTCTTACAGCATGGCACAGTCAAGGGAGGAATGATAGAATGATGCCATTTGGAGCAGAGTGCTAAAGCTGTGTCAGCATTTCCATTATATAAAAAAATCCCTTTTCAAGGATTAATATCTCAGTTGTAAAACTTCACACTCAGGAAAATTTGGTGGTAGAAATTATTTCAGTCTGTAAAACTAGAAAACATGTTCTTAAAAGTCTTATTCATAATGTATATCATTTTAAACT
Organism: Microtus ochrogaster; assembly: GCF_000317375.1. Lineage (NCBI taxonomy): Eukaryota > Metazoa > Chordata > Mammalia > Rodentia > Cricetidae > Microtus > Microtus ochrogaster. The sequence goes on from NC_022018.1 coordinate 37,555,500, forward strand.
TATGTGAATGCTGACTCTGTGTGTGTGTGTGTGTGTGTGTATGAGTGTGAGTGTGTGTGAATCTTAATGCCATTATTTTACAGATTTCAAGGGAAAGATATCATCTACCAAATCAGGATTTCAGACTTAAATTATCTGATATTGTGGTTATAAATACTACAACACAACAGTCTAGTGACAAGAAAATATGCTATCTTTCAGCATTAATCTGAAAGGTAATGTCTATCAGTTTTCAACAGTGGTTCTCTGAAAGATTTTCTCCATAGGGACACATGGCAATATCTGGAGACATTTGTGGTCACTTCACCAGGAGCTTCATGGTGCTCAAATAGGTGCTCTAAGCCACATTCAAATCAGTCTCTTACTATCTGGGAATGCTCCTTCATTGTGTTTCATTTCCTATTTAAGTTTAGGAAAGGAGACTTGGAAGCCTCATATTCATTTTCCCTGAAATATTTCTTTTGTCACACTTTCTTTCTTTTAAAACATAGAGATGAGTAGGAAAAGGAAAGAGAAGGTGAGCAATAGAGCCTGCATGCTATGGTTATTCTTTTCATTTTTTTTAGATAAAGGAGAAAGATTGAGAGGCCAGAGTGTGGAGGTGTCTGAAAAAGTTGAAATCCTCATTCACAGCAGATACCTATTAGGCTTTTAAACACCTTGAGTTCCTCATTGGCTCATGTATGACAGACTCATCCAGGATTTGGTGTTTTACATATCTGTTCCAGGAATTAGCTGGTGCTCTACTTTGTGTCAAGCAAGATCTTGGTTGGATCTATGTGTCTTAATAAGCTATCATAGAGAAGACACAGGACTAGCACAGGCAAAAGTGTTAAAGCAAAGTCCCCATTCTATTAGTGGACATAAGTGCCAATATTGGTCAAACCATGAATCAAGGAGCATTACAGGGAAGAAAGGCTTCCATAATAAAGAAGGTATAAAGGTATATAGTACGAAGTTGGAAACTGGCTGGGATTGTCCAGTCAGTAGTAAACAGGATGCAGCTCTATTTTATTGAGTCAGAAGCTCAAAGTTCATAAAAGGTTAATTTCATATACTAAGAGTATTAAAATAGTGTTAACTACTTTGTCATTTACACAGTGTAACAGATTTAAATGGAATAAGACATCTTTTTTATTGAACAAAATACAGCTTAACTAGCAGGGGACCAACTAGCAAATTGATATGGAAAAGTACACATAAATTTAGTCTTCCAGAAATAGGAAAATTTGAAAACTGAATTTAAATTCAGGTTTTAAAGACTTTTTTAGACACAATATCATTTATCCTTTTTTCTACAACCTACTATGATGTAACACATCCAAGAAAATACATGTATACATGAATTTGGGAGGTGGGGCACTGAATTTGTAAACACCTATTTATAACTACATTGTGTGTCTGTGTCTAGTCTCTTAACTGCAAAGTGTCTCCACAATCATGTCAACATCTAGAATTCTTCCTGGCTGAACAATGATCTTCTTAATAGTTAGGATTATCTAAATTTTGTCTGTCTCAGGAAGTTAGTTTTATATTTTACAGCTAGGATTACCATGAACCAGACATAGTAGCTGACATGATGATGCTGAACGTGTGTTTAAAGGGTCTTAAGTATTTTTACCCACTGATTTTGGTGAATACAGCTACTTAATGGAAACCTTTCTAATTCACCAGGCCAATGCTACGGCACAGGATTATACAACCTACTTGTAGAGACTAGATACTTGGCCCTTGACTGATATGCTCTGAGGCTTTTTAGAAAACATTGATTCCATTAACATCTTACAAAGTCTGATGGGAACAAAGGAAACATTTACCTACCTTCATTCTAGTACAACTAACTAGGTCTTCTATTTTCAAATTTTGAAAATAGATGGTCTCTGAGCTGAGTTTTGGTTTGGTTATGATAAGGGTAGCACAGGATTGTTCAGGCAGTATTTTCCAATTCAGTGATTTAAGAGAGTTGACTTTGCTGTGCTTACCCTGAGTCTGGGCTAATGGTAGATGCCTATTCCAGTAAATTCAGCACTATGAATCTTGGAAATTAGAACTCTGGCAATGGCTAGTTAATTTTAACATCACAGTAGGAGTTAATTTTCAAAGTCCTTCTAAATTTCTTTCTATGAGCATGCCTCTTGAGGTTAAAAATATCATATTCCTTTGTATGGGTTTGAGAACTTCAACAAGAAATGAAAGCACCTGGACAATTCAAGAATGGATGCTTCTGCTTTTATTCATTACAAGGGATAAGATGTATTAGTGCTATTAGTTATATCTTATAATAGAACTTATCCATGGTCCATGTAATAAATATAGCTGCAACCATTTTACAGTCAAGTAGCTGCTGTTAGAACTCTATTTCTGTGACTTCAATCAAAACACACTAAGGTATCAATGCTCTTCCTGAAGGTACATCAAATCAAGCCTAAGGTGAAGCCCTACCATACCAACCAACCACGCCATATGCTCACAAATCCTGGAGCACACCATGTAAAATTCTAGTGTACATGTTTATAAATATCACTGACACCCTTTAGAAGAGCAAAGTACTCTTAAATTTATGAAAATCTATATTGCACTGTATAAAAGTAAAGTTATGGAGCTGAGCACTGGGAGTCTTATCCAATTACCCTACAACTCCAAGTAACTGAATATAAAAACAAAAAAGAAAATATAATGTAAAATCGCTAAAAAATAATAAAATCTAGAGAAAAGAACTTATATGTTATCCCTCATTTCTTGCAAAGTAAGCTCACATGTAAGTTCAGATGGACTGGGTTAACAACCACTATTTTTAATGTTAAAATGCCCCAGGGAAGTTATAAACGCACCAAATATGTTGTTAACCTGACTTTATATTGTGTGCAGCTGTATGGCTTTCTACCAGAGGCCAAGCTTCCTAACTGGGCCAGCAAAGTGAAAGAGGCTTTCCCCCCAAATCCTTTCAAAAACAATGCTTTGCTTGTCATTACATTTACATTTTTTCTACAACTTCACACTAGTATTTGGTTAAGGTTTTACTTATTTCCAGTTACTTAGTTTGGTTTTCCTTTTTGCTGAGAGCATTGTATGGTACAAAAAAGTGATAAAGGAGGCAAAGAAATGTATTGAACAGGGCAAGAGAAAATGAGAAATGTTTATTTCTAACACCTTGGGACAATGGGTGTGGAGTTCCTAGATTTCTTCTCAGAGTGAGATGAAGGAAACATTGGCACTCCACAGACTTCAGAGATCACTGCTACAAAGAATCATCCCCTGACCAGGAGAACTCAACAAAGATGATAGTTTTTACTTATTATCTATATGAGGTTGAATTTATCTAACCTTTTTAAATGATATATTTTATTTTTAAATGATGTGTGTGTGTGTGTGTGTGTGTGTGTGTGTGTGCACGTGCATGCTCATGCATGCATGCAAGTGCCTGAGGAATTCCCTAGTGCTACAGAGGGCTATCAGCTGTCTGATGAAAGTGCTGTCCACATAACTCAGGTCCTCTGCAGACTGAGCCATTTCTCGTGTCCCCATTAAACTCTTTTTTTTTTCAAAAAGAATAAATTTAATTTTAAAATAAAATCATTAAGACAGCGACGGAAGAAACTCACCCAGTCAGCTGGAAACCAGGGATTATCAAGAGGAAGAGATTTTAGTGGGCGCTGTCTTCATGGCTGTCCCCCTGTTCCTAGCTTGGCATTGATGCGGAAGTCACTGCTGCTTTGTACTTTACAATAAACTGCTCCCTGTGCTCATCAAACTCTTAAAAACAGAATTTTAATGGGTTTATATTGTTTACAAGCATTTGCAAGGGGCATTAAAGGGAGGGAATGTTCTCCATATTTTAGTGTTTTACTTTGTTTGCATGGGACCTTGATGGAATCAGAAGCAGTGGGATCAAGTTCTCAAATACCAACTCTATGGTTTGTACTTCAAGAGCACTATATTAAGTCCTCTGTGATAAAACACTTTGGTGAAGCCCTGGTTTCCTAGAAGAGACTAATTGCCAAGCATGCTATCACATAGTTCTTGTTGTAAGCTAGATACTACAATTGTGCAGGAAACTGGCCATAGACATTGATACCTTACCAAAAATAGTATTCTGACTAGGAACCATATGCTGTTTTAGGGATGCTGACAAACATAGTATTTTCAAATGTTCATGCTTGTACAATAATCCCCTACAAAATATGAATGAAAATTTCCTTCATGACACACAGCAGATAAAACAAAGCATTTCTTAGGAAGAAGGTTAAATTAAACTAATCTGTAATACAGTAATCAGCTAAAACTTTCAGTGAATTAAATTTGGAAAAAAAGAAACTAACAGTTTAGCTATAAGAAGCCACAACACAACAGTTAAGTTTAGGCCTCATTATAATACTTATTTCGAAACTCATATTCAATTATTTGTTCTTTATGGAGAAAGGGTCTCTTCTGCAGCCCAGGCTGGCCTAAACTCAGGATTCTTTCGCCCTAACTTCTTAATCTTGGAATTATAGATATCCACAAAACATGGCTCTTATTTTTGATTATGTTGAAGAGAAATTAACTTACATAACCTGTCTAAGTGGTCCATCAAAGGCAAGAACCTTATGAAAGAGGTGGTAGCATCTGAAGTCACTGAAGAGGCAGAGGCAGGTACAAGCCACAAAGCCCAGGGCCTGCCCAGGTGATTTCTGCAACATCATGACAGTTACAGTTAAACTCAATCACATCACTACACCGCATGCAAGCAGCAAGCATACTGAGTTTAAATTATTATTTTTATTTATGTAGTAAAAGCCTTCAGACACATCCTATCTTTATTTTATTTTATACTTTTTGCAGTGCTTGGGATGGAACCCATATTTACTGCTGAGTTATATACGTAGCTTACTAATTCAGACCTTATTTTACAAAAAGAAAGCTTAAGTAAAATGGTTAAGGGAGAGGGAAATTTTGTTTTATTTTATTTTCAATTCAGGTTTTCTCTGTGTAGTTTTGAAGCCTGTCCTGAAACTAGTTCTTGTAAACATGGCTGGCCTTGAACTCAGAGAGATCTGCCTGCCCCTGCCTCCCTAGTTCTGGGATTCAAGGTGTGTGCCATCACTAGAAATCCTATTTTAACCTGACTGGATTAGATGCTTACAATCCACACGACCCTCTATTTTGGCATGAACGCTGTCTTATAATTTCTATTATATTTTACCACAAGGCTTGTGGTTTGTTACCTTACATCTTGCTTCTTGGGCAGCTACATGGCATCTGCATGACTCCACCTTCTTTCTCCCTGCATTCAGTTTAATTTTCCTGCCAAGCTATATTCTGCCTTGCCACAGGCCAAAGTAGCTTCTTTATTAACCAATGGTAATAAAAGATATTCATAATACACAGAGGGGAATCCCACATCATCATAGACTTTTCATTTTTGGTGGTGAATAAATACATAAAATTATACTTGAGAGTGAAAGTACAAAATCCAATGTGAAGCTCCACAACTTCCATTCTGAATGGCTACCCGATTTGTACAGAAGCTTACTCAATTGTGTAGTCTTTGGGTCTGGTTAATTTCTGTAAATTAGTTTTTATTTGTTTGCTTGATTTATTTCAATTTACAATTTATAAAATGGGGCACTGAGCTGAACAGAGAATTCTCAACAGAAGAACTTCAAATGGCCAAAAGACACTTAAGGTCATGCTCAATTTCCTTAGCGATCAGGGAAATGCAAATCCAGACAACTTTAAGATACCATCTTACACCTGTCAGAATGGCTAAAATTAAAAACACCAAGGATAGCCTTTGCTGGAGAGGTTGTGGAGAAAGGGGTACACTCATCCATTGCTGGTGGGAATGCAAACTTGTGCGTCCACTTTGGAAAGCAGTGTGGCGGTTTCTCAGGAAATTCGGGATCAACTTACCCCTGGACCCAGCAATACCACTCTTGGGAATATACCCAAGAGAGGCCTTATCATACAACAAAAATATATGCTCTACTATGTTCATAGCAGCATTGTTTGTAATAGCCAGAACCTGGAAACAACCTAGATGCCCTTCAATGGAAGAATGGATGAAGAAAGTATGGAATATATACATATTAGAGTACTACTCAGCAGTAAAAAAGAAGGACTTCTTGAATTTTGCATGCAAATGGATGGAAATAGAAAACACTATCCTGAGTGAGGTAAGCCAGACCCAAAAAGAGGAACATGGGATGTACTCACTCATATTTCGTTTCTAGCCATAAACAAAGGACATTGAGCCTATAGTTAGTGATCCTAGAGAAGCTAAATAAGGAGAACCCAAAGCAAAACATATAGGCATTCTCCTGAATATTAACCTTCATCAGGCGATGAAAGGAAACAGAGACAAAGACCCACATTGGAGCACCGGACTGAAATCTCAAGGTCCAAATCAGGAGCAGAAGGAGAGAGAGCACGAGCAAGGAACTCAGGACCGCAAGGGATGCACCCACACACGGAGACAATGGGGATGTTCTATTGGGAACTCACCAAGGCCAGCTGGCCTGGGTCTGAAAAAGCCTGGGATAAAACCGGACTCGCTGAACATAGCGGACAATGATGACTACTGAGAACTCAAGAACAATGGCAATGGGTCTCTGATTCTACTGCACATACTGGCTTTGTAGGAGCCTAGGCAGTTTGGATGCTCACCTTACTAGAAATGGATGGAGGTGGGGGTTCCTTGGACTTCCCACAGGGCAGGGAACCCTGATTGCTCTTTGGGCTGGGGGGGGGCTTGATTGGGGGAGGGGGAGGGAAATGGGAGGCGGTGGCTGGGAAGAGACAGAAATCTTTAATAAATAAATAAATTTTAAAAAATCATAAAGTTTGAAACCAATTAAAATAAAACTAAACATATAAAACTACAGGCCCGACAGGGTGAATTTAACTGTATATGGATTACACCTTAATAAAACTGGCCTTAAAAAGTAAACAGCTGGCCGGGCGGTGGTGGCACAAACCTTTAATCCCAGCATTCGGGAGGCAGAGGCAGGCGGATCTCTGGGAGTTTGAGGCCAGCCTCGTCTACAAGAGCTAGTTCCAGGACAGGCTCCAAAGCTACAGAGAAACCCTGTCTTGAAAAACAAACAAACAAAAAAACAAAAAAAAAGTAAACAGCTGACAGTTTTTACTAATATATGTATGATGCCAAAAATAGGAAAAGGAGAATAAGTCTTATATTGTCAACTATGAAGAAGAAGAGGGTCTCACAGGTTTGGATTTTATAATTTGATGGGGAGGGGAAAACCCAATGGTAATTTTAGAAAATTTATGGAGATCTCCAATATGCTGAATTGTACAGTGACCAATCAGAGCTGGAAGAAGATAAGAATCTGAGCATTTCTGTTTTTACTGTGATTCCTAAACAAGGTAAGGTGCCTTACCTCATCCTATGCTGCTAGCTGTCAGTCAGTTAGCAGGAGAGGCACACATACAAATCTTGGCCCAGAGCCACTGATGAGGCAATGAAATATCATCCTTTTCAATTCAAGATCATAATTTACAGAAACAAGATATGCCTTTGCTCTGCCTTCTAGTTACTGCACTGTTAAACCAAATACGATGTCTGGTTCTGAGCTATGTCACCAGAGAAAAGATTTATGAATCATCTGGAGGGAGAAAAGCATAAGGTGAAGATATCCTCAGTATGCCAAGTAGCAGGAAACCAGGTGCCTCTGAGTCTCTGGGCTCACTTTTATGTATGACGTGATCATTGTAGGAAGACACAGATACTCACTCTCTCTCTCTCTCTCTCTCTCTCTCTCTCTCTCTCTCTCTCTCTCTCTCTCTCTCTCTCACACACACACACACACACACACACACACTACACACAATGAGCAAGTAGTACAAGGAGCTCAAGGTCAAAAGAAACAGGAAGGCCTACTCTGGCATCACATTCTTGAGTTTTAGGTGACTACAACATATGTAGGGGTGCCATGGTCCTGTATTTTAGAGGAATATGTTCTCAAGGAAGTTCTTGACCATTCTGTTAGAATTCCTTGGATTTCCAAATATGAAGCATAGGTGCTAGTGAAAAAATGTTATTACTGCTTTCCTACCCCCTCCCTTTTAAAGGGGTATTCCAAGAGGCATAAAGGAATTGCAATTGGCTAATTGCCTTCTCTCAAAACCCCAACTTAATGCTTTGCCTTCTTTTGTGTATTACAGACAACATGAACCCATTACACTAGTCCCCAAGGATAGGTGAGCCAAGGGTCTTGGAAACACAGTGTCCCTCTTGACCTCATTTGTGGGGAAAAAAAACTAAGATTACAAAGACATAGCACATATTATATTATTTCATTATTATATATTACAAGAGTTATCTTTGCTAAGTAAGAGCTGAGGATGGCCTGTGCAATCATGATGACCTGTAATTACTGTTGCTGGGGAGGTGGGATCAGGAGGATACCTGGGTGCACTGCAGTCAGCCTAGCAGTAAGCAAATATGGAGAATGGTGGAGTAAGACACCAGAGGTTGACCTCTAGCCTCCATGCATACACATGAACACAATATATATCTCATCTTCTGTCCCATTCCTCCCCCCACCTTCATAACCATCTCCAATTTAGTTACATTAAATATTTGAGCATTTAATGGAATTTACAGAAAATAACTTGAACAAAGATAGAGGTGACAGTGATAAAAGAACAGACACAACAGCACTAGGACTCCATAGGACTCATCATATGTCACAGCAATAATAATATTTTATGTGATGACTTAATTTTGTTTATGTAGGTAGTTCAGATGCTGTAGGTGATCCATTGGTACTGAAATAGAAAAAATATTTTAAAAAATCTTTTAAGCTAAAATTATGATTCTCCCTTTACATAAACACACCTTAAGTGACAGGCCATGAAGACAAGAGGCTGTGCTGGCATGAATGTGGCTCCAGTGCAGTAGCATCACCAGATACATCTGCCAGACAGACTACAGCTCCCTCCACAAAGAACAGGTACAGAATTCCAAGCTACCTCCAGAATTTTTTTGAATTAGTTACAATAGGTTAACTCCTCCATAACAGGATTCAGGACTGATGAATTTCCACAGCTTGCTAGAGCTTGCACTGACTAGTCTCTGCCAAAGAATCTCTCCCAGCTGCACGGATGGAGCAATATCCAGGACTGACAACCCTGTCAAATTAATTTGAAAACACCTAGCATTCTACTCATATAGTATTTCCCTAAGTAAAAATTCGGAATTTATTATTATTTTGTCCCAGTGAGGTATACTCTTCTTTAGGATAAAATAATAGCTATAACATGAAAACCTCCAGTTGGAGAGCAAGCTATAAATCTTAGTCACAGTGTTTATAACACACTGTTGAGAGTCTTTCCAGGCCGTTATCTCTTCAAAATGAAATGCCTGTGTAAACAACTTAAACAGGGCGCAAACTCCCTGCAGCTAGAAATGAGACTACTGCAGGCACAGATAATTCACTAGAGGTGGCGATTATTCAGAAGCCAAAGTAGTTACATTATTTTACTTTTTAACATGTTACTCAGACAGGGAAGAAGCAACTTTAGCAACCCCTTCTGCACACTGTCTCCTGCTTTGAGAGCCTTGAGTGTCTGCAGAGACTAATGAAGTTCCTGAGATCTTCACTAGGTGATGTATGAATTAGCTCAGGAGGTGTTAAACTCATACACAACCTAGTGTTTTGTTTGGTTTTTTTTAACATGTAGAGGGAAATTCTTCACAGAAAAAATTCCAGCAAGTAAAAAGGAACATGTTTTCCAGTTTCACTTTACAGGGTATACTTTTCCAGCCTAAGTACACTTTAATGTGTGAGGGAGTGGGGTTGGAAACATCCCCAGCTGAAAAACTAATGGATCATGTAACTTGGCCATATACTGTATGCTCATATGGCACTTCTAAACATAGAAACACTTTGTGTGTGTGTGTGTGTGTATTCCAGTGTAAATAGGTTACAAAACAACTTTCTAGTAAATTTATTTCGCATTTCTAAATTTACAAGAAGTACCTGGTTGTCCTGTTTGTCTATTTTTTTGAAAAAAAAAGTAGCATAGGAATAAGATATTTTATTTTGTTACTAATAACATAAAGGTTCTGTACCTCTCAAATGCTTCTTTTAATCTAACAAATCCATATTTAAACACTAAAGAAGTAGAGATCGATGTCTTCAGAGATGGGTTTAATCAGTGTAGTAGTTAATCTATAAATCTCTTCTTTTGCTACCACTACAAACATGTTTTTATCAATAAATGCATGAGTTATCCATCTATCTCAAAAATTTCAAAACTGCATTTTCTAGTATGTGCTGTAGGAACTATTTCAGCCAATAGCTTTTAAGTTACCAGTTCACTTGGGCATGGCCTTATATACTATAAATGCCAATATAAAGTGCAGGCTCTCTCTCTACTGGCTGCTGGATTCAGTTCCTGCTTCCCTGTTAGTGCAGAGGACTGTGATCTGTGAGTCTACCTCTAAATAAATAGCCATTTATTATACTCAATTCTAAGATAGTGTGGGATTTCTTTTTAGTGTCCTTCTTCAAATATGTGTCATTTAACAGACACTAATCAATTATGAACAAATTAGCCAATGAACCAGTGGTAGGGAAAAGGTGGCCACTTTAGCTGAAATAATTAAATTATCAAAGAAGGATAGGTCATAACATTTTATTTATAAAAACAAATTAAGAACCTCTACAAATTAAGAATTGCATTTTTAATTTGTCATTAATTCAAGATGGAATCCAAAAAGATGAAATCTGTAGAATTTTTATCATTGTTTATTGGTATTACTTTATAAGAATGACATTTGGATCAATTTTTTGCATGGGTTTGGGAAGCTATATTGATGCATATCTTAGAAAACAAGATAGAGTATTTTTTAAATGATTTATTTATTGTCTAAATGTATATCTATGTGAGGGTATCAGATCCCCTGAAATTGGAGTTATAGATAGTTGTGAGTTGCCATGGGGGTGCTGGGAATTGAACTCAGGACCTTTGGAAGAGCAGCCAGTGCTCTTAACTGATGAGCCATTTCTCCAGGCCCCAAAATAGAGTATTTTCAGACATAGTTCTTGGAAGTATGTTTTAAAACAGATGTCAATTAGAATAACTGTGACAACTGGAAAATAAGCTGAATGATACTCAATTATTAATTCCAAAGATTAAAATTATTTTTAGTTTAACTATAATAAGAAATGTTAAGCCAGGCAGTGATGCTGCATCCCTTTCATCAGGAGGCAGAGGCAGGCAGATTGCTGTTTCTAGGCCAGCCTGGTCTACAGAATGATTTCCAGGACAACCTGTGCTACAACAGAGAAATCCTGTCTCAAAAAAACCAAACCAAACCAAACCAAACCAAAACCAAAACAAACAAAAAACAACCAGCAACAAGAAAAACACACAAAGAGAAATGTTAATTGGACGTCTCAATTATCAAATAGCTAAGCCTGTGACACAGAGCTTAAAATGATGAGAACTTTGCTTTTCAGTGCTGGGAATGCCGTTCCTATACAGATGAAAATACTCAGGCTACACATTTCTGGTTTTCGTTCATTTAATGGGGCAAAGGTAGATTTGCTGGTGATGAACTCAGGATAAAATGAGAAAAATGTGAACCCTGACCTTTTTAACACCACTTAAAAATCAGAACCAGACCTGTCAACGTACCACCACACTGCCTTTAGCTTAACAAATTGGAAACCTGATCTCCCCTCATACCAAGAAGAACAGAGCTCGTCAAAGGCTAAGCTGCTGCACACTCTGATGCTGGTAGGTCACCAGTTCCCTGCAGACCAGATACACAAAAAGACATTCACCACAGTCCACGCTAGCATGCATCTCAGGTTTAGAGCACTACGGCTTACAATTGATTCTTCTGTTGTGTCTTTACATTTCATATGGGAAACATAATAGAGAAGATGCAAATGTACTTAACAAGAATCATTTTTACTGTTGGGTCATGGGAATTTCACCATCCATATTCTAGACTTGTTTGCTGAGCTTTATAATGTTAAGTATAAGAAAATCTAACATCTTAGGGAGCTGGCTCTGTTCATCTACGTGCAGTGCTTTTGGAAAGAAGGGCTTCCAAATCAGAATATTTTTCAGAGTCCCTCACTTTGTCCTTGACTAGACATTTTACATCTGCATCTCCAGACTTGTGGATCTGCAATGGCTGCAAAGCACAAGGGAAACGACACTACTTTGTATAATATCTAATAAAGGAAAGTTGCTGCAAACATCTGTTGGCCTCTGTTTTTCCAAGTGGGAAAACCTGGGGTGAAATTTTTACAACAAAATAAATCAAAGTGATAAAATTCATGTTGAAGAAGAGGAGGAGAATAAAAGACATTAAAACATATCCTAGTCTTCATTTGATTAAACTTTAATCTAATTATAGAAAGTAATTCCTCAGCTCTCCACTCAACAAGAGACCTCAAAAGGCTTAAGGAAAAAAAGGAAGGAAAGAAGGAAGGAAGGGAGGAAGAAATGGAAGAAAAAAAAGAGGTTAGAGAAGAAAATAAAATTATGAGTTAAAGCACTTGGAGGCCAATGGCTTTGAACCTGGGCTCCGTTGCCATTCCACCCGGAGAAGCTGTCGGCAGCAGCTGAGGTCTTGTTCACAGAGCCCTCATTGTTCTTAAGGCAGCTAGAAAAATGCTGTATTATATCTCCTCACACCACACACTCTGTGCACAGCCCCAGGAAAGGGCAGCTGAGAAAGTGCAATCCACAGGAAGAGAAATGCACAGGGATGTAGGCACAACTCCTAATACCCACCTCACCCCCAACCTACACAGAAAAGCACATTTTCTTTCTTTCTTTCTTTCTTTCTTTCTTTCTTTCTTTCTTTCTTTCTTTCTTTCTTTCTTTCTTTCTTTCTCTTTTTCTTTTTTTTTCTGGTACAAACTACCCCAAACTCAATTCCTGGCTAGCAATCTGTGGTAAAGGATGTTATGATGGTGCATAATTTATAACCAGAAATTTCTTATTCATGTGGGATTTGGGGCATTTCTTTGCCCTTTATCCGCTGCCAGTGCAGGGAGGTGAAAGCCGTCAAGCAGAGGCCTATGCCATCAGGCATGCAGGAGATAAACACAGCATTTTTGAGAGTGCAGTTATTCCACACCTGTTTAAAATGTTTATATAGTAATTAGAGATTAATGCTTCTTCCAGACCAGATAAATATTAGACTATGTGTGTGTATGTGTACACACATGAATCTGCAATGCTGCAGAGAACAAAGATGGTATTGTATTAAACTCACTTAGTGAAGGGCATACACTTTTAAAAGGCCCGAGCTTCAGAGAGTTTACATTAGAGCCGGGGGAAAGGCTTAAAAATGTTAAGTGGTTGGAGCTACTGAGTGCTGTACAGAAAGCAGGTAGTCAGAAGTATGAGCTAACTGCAGCTAATTGTCCAGCTTTCCATGTGAAAAGGGGGAAGGTCTCGGATCTAAAAATAAGATTGTGTCTGACATATTTGATAGTGTTTTCAGGCAAATACACATATAACTCATAAGGATCAATCTGGAATCCATCCAAATCTGGACTCCAGCACACAGTGGACATAATGGTATCAAGACACATCTGCATCCTAATGTCCCAAGCTTTGATAGCTCTATGTATCACTAGGAAGAATCACTATAGATCCACAGATCTTCATTCTTTGAGTAATTCTTAACTATTCATAAGGATGTCCAAAACATCATAAATATTAGTTCATAAATCAAAATCCAGAGAAAACTAGTTAGAATAAAACCTGAACAAGGCTGAGAAGTACATTTATTAAGAAAACACATACTTTGGAATAATAATATTAAAACATAGACATTTTAGGGGCATAAAACCACAACACCTCGTTACCTGCAGGTGTCATCTGCAGAAGGACAAAAGAAAAGGAAGGTCCTAAACATACTTCCCTCTCAGCAGCTGATCCGCCTTCTACATCGTCAACCCTGGCTAATCAGAGATACTGGGAAGTTTTTTTCCACTGAGAAAGTAAATACGGGGCAATTCTCCATGGCCAGGAAGACAGATGTGACTTGAGTGGAACGTGCCTAGTTTCCTCATTTAATTATAATTTATGGAGCATTTTACTCAACCTAGAGCCAGGATTAATGGAAGGACATTGAAAGTCACCATTTTGAGAACACTAAGGTGCCATTTCTACTTTCTTTATTTTATTTAATGATTTTTAAGATTCCTTAAGAATTTTATGGATAAATATTTGTTATAAAGATTTGTATTTGTGGTATCAAAGGTATCAGAGGGAAGATTTACTCCCAGATCACTAAATTCAAATTTAGGCATCTTTACTGTATGTTGTGATATGAAAGTTATAATAAATGTTTGGTAGCTCTAGAACATGCAAAATGTGACTGACAATTCAGAGGTTCAACATTTATGTGCAGTTCAACAACTCAGAATTTTATAAAGAAAAAACTGCATATTTTGTTTCAAATGTTCATATATTTTAAGTGACCATTTAGAATTTATATCCACTTCCTATCTAAAAATATGGTAACTTACAATCTTACCTCAAGAGAAAGCTGAAGTGCAAAGGAAAAACAAAAATGGGAGTCTGGAGTGTGCTTGGCAGTGAGGAAGGGTGTCCCAGAACTGACAGTCTTGGTGTTGGAGCTTGTGAGTGAGGTCTCAGCTGCTAAGAAGGTGGGCAAGCAAGGCATAGCCTGCTGTGTTATGCAGTGCACACTGTTGGGCTAAAGAACAACACCAGTTCTTCAGGAAAAATTTTCTCTGACAAAAGAGTATGTGAAGTCTTACAGGACCAATGATTAACACAACTGGTAAGGTTTCCAAAGTGTGTTCCTAGATGCTCAATCTTTCAATCGTTGTGATTTTGTTGTAGTTTTGAAATCATATTCCTAAATCCTCTGACTTATTACAGCCTAGGGTAAGCTTACAAGGAAGATTATGGGGATCTTATTAAGAGGTAGAACCACGGTTTAGAAAGCAGTGGGCTGTCACTGTGGCATTTTCACAGCAGTAACTTCAGATGGTTCTTGGCACAAGCTGAAGAAATATTAGGCCCTGATCCTTGGCAAAGGCTTGGTCTGTTTCAGGGCTCAGAGACATAGTTGGGGACAGCACACAATCTGGAACCAAGGTGGGGGTGGAGATTGAAATAACAAAAGTTCTAATACAGGAAACTATCCTCAATGTTAAAGAACAAGGAGAAAAATATCTACAGAAAAACAAGCAGCACTTAAGCCAGTTGAGGATCACAACACTGGAAGGAAGCAAGCCTTCTGTTATTCTCCAGTCTGCTTGGGAGGTTTTGTTGTCACAAGCACATGGAAGAAACCCCATGGGTAGGGGCAGTTGTGTGCCCTGCAGAGGAACTTTCTTCCCTAGCATGGATCTGGGCCATGGTACAATTACCAAAAGATTGCTCTCTGCTTTTCTGTGTAGAACAGAGAATGAGGCCATAGCATACATGCATAGGACAGTGATGTTGCCAGACATACTGCTTGTGTTAGTTACTTTTTTGTTGCTGCGATAAAGCACCATGACCAGGAAGACACAAGAAAGAGTTTATTTTGGCTTAATGTTCTAGAGGAGTAAGAAGCCACGATAAGACACCAGAAGCAAGGAGGATGAGGCAGGAATCTGAGTGCTCATATTTCCAAACTGCAAGTATAAAAAAGAGGGAGAAAGGAAAGGAGGAAGGGAAGGAGTGAAAGAGAAAGGGATGAAGAAAGGGAAAGAGGGAGGGAGGCAGAGAAGGGAAACACAGACTAAGAATGTTGAGAGCCTTTGAAACTGCAAAGTCCACCCTCCCAGTGACTTCCTCCAGCAAGATCTGGTCTCCTAACCTTCCCCAACAGTACCACTGAAAGGAGATCAAGATCTCGGCTCCTAACCTTCCCCAACAGTACCACTGAAAGGAGATCAAGTGTTTAAATGTCAGAGCCTATGGGAGACATTTCTCACTCAAAATACCATACAGCCTTTGGTACTTGAGTGTGTAGATTTTCATCTCTACTTTAACTCAGTAGCTATCTAGAGCAGTTTTCCCTTTTGGAAGAAGTAGTAAACCCCATCTGGTTTCATCCAGTCCCTCCTTGTTCCTCAGAATTGGATGACCAGTAAGAAAACTCAGACAAATATCTCCATTAGCTATGCCAGCAGACAAGTCAAAGATGGGTACTTCTCACAGCTCCAGTCTTCTACAAACTTTACCTATGCTGCTCTTAGAAGCAGCAAATATCCCAGGTCACTCAACCCACAATCCTAATAACACTCCCCAAACATATATGGAGCTCAGTTGCACAGCATTTCAAGATAAACTACCACAGTGGTTCTTTGATGGCATCTGAGGAATCTCAGCCTGGATGTGAGCATGGTCTCCACAGTTTGTCATTTGAGGGAAAAAATAGTTTGCTGCCAATTGCCTTCAGATATGTATTTCCCTAAATATATTCTTCCTTACATGTATTTCTGTATTAGAGCAATTGCTTTCCTTACATCTAAGACATAGATATATATTAAAAAGGCATGCAGAAATTATAATCAAGATAAATGCAAAATATACATTATTAGTGAAATAATTTAAAATAAAAATAGTTTTAAAAATATGTAATATTTTTAGAAGGCAGAAATTATATATTTTGATAAATAACTTATAATCAGAAATAAGGATAATAGCAACCAGAAAACTAACAATGTCATATTTCCCACATGTTGGAGAAGTCTTGGGTGTTGCAGACATTTACTATGTTGCATCTGAAACAATTTAGTTTGGGTGGTTTTCCAAACTAGAAAGCAAAGGAGTGCTCCTTTCCCAAAGGGGTCCATACATCCAAAGCTCTGTCCACAACCCATATACAAACCATTATCTAATCACCAACAGCATCCACAGGAGAGTTAGTAGAAAAGGCTAACCAGGAAAAGGAGTAGTAGGCAGACTGCCTTGGGTCCTTCCAGCTGGGACCTGTTTGTGACTTCTGGGGCCTCACTGTTTGAGACTTTCAGGCATTTTTATTGCTTCTTGTCTCAATGATAATGTGCAAGCATAGTGATATACTAAAACCCTAAGTAAACATATTCAAAGAATAGGTTGTTAGAGAAATGGAAAAAAGAAAACATAAATTTAAAGTGGGAGAATGTAGTATTTTAGTTTTTAAAAACATATTAGTTTTTTAGTATTAGTTGCAGTTGAAAATCATTGGCAAATAGTTATGAAATGAAAAGCTGAAAAAATTTTTGGTAAGTTGCACACTGCATTTCCTTCTTTGTTACAGAAATCACCACTTCATAAAATTGTAAAAGGTTCATCTACCAATTTCTAAAAGAAAATCCTAGTCAAGTCTGCTTAAGACACACTTCTTCCATGCTAAACACAAGGCAATTGCAGTTCTTAACAGCTGTGACTAATAAAGTAATCATTTATGTATCCTTGTGTGTGAACATAATCCAGATTAATTGAGAGTAACGTATAAGACAACTTCCTTTCCCTCCTTCCCTTCTTCCCTCCCTCCCTCCCTTCCTTTCCCCCTCTCTTTTCCTTCCTTCTTTCTCCCCCCCTCCCTTCCTCACTCCCTCAATTCTTTCTCTGAATGGGGACATTATCATTCTACTAACATTGAAGTCAGTGGCACAGAGGTGCTGGCACCTTTCATGCTCTAAACTAAGGCTGTTAGACAAACGAAACATCATTCTAGCTGCTTCTAGTCAAACATTTTTTTCTCTTAGGAATAAGTAATCACCTTCCCCAGATCCTCCCTTCAAATTGCCAGTCCCTCCAATTACCAGCTTCTCTCTTCTACCTATAAATGACAATGCCCTCCCAACAACCAAAATGAATGATGGTCTTCATGCAGATGTAGGCTAACCGGGGACATCTCCTAGGTTGAATGGTAGGGACAGCTTCTTTTTAGCAGGGGAATAGAAAATATTTTAATATTTTAACTATAATAACCCAGTTCATATTATATTTAAGAATTACATATTCTTTATATTTTTTTGCCTATGACTTACATGACATGTGACATATTTGCCTAATATTCAGAGGAAATGATGATTAATGTTTTATGGAAAAGTTGAAGAAGTGAATGCATTTGTTTGTAACCAGACTCCTTTTAAAAATTTTTCCCTATGCTCCTTCAAAATTTACTCTTTTTGGGGTGTGTTTGTGTGATAGTTCTGAGGATAAAATAGCCCACATTTGCTAGCTACATGTGACAACATCCAAAAGGGGTACAATATATCACCGAAACAGCTCGCAAACTGGCTAGTCACATTATTTATTACGAGCCACACATGTGACAAATTATTTAACTCAGTTGATCCTAATAAGTCAAAGAGCAAGCAATTAGCTAACTCAGTCAGAGGGCTGTTTGTGGCAATTTATAGATGCGCTCAAGCTGTCCAGGCACTTCAAAGCCCCATTAAGGCGAAACCTTTTAATGACTCGCTTGAGATGACAAGCATTACACAGCACATATGGCAGTCAAGAATTTGGCAGCCTATTCTGTTACACTCGCCTCCACCACCCCTAACAGCTGTTTACGTGTTTGCAGGCTATGCTCTGCCGCTGTAAGCAGCCTCAGAACTGCAGAGCCAGGATGCTAGGATTTCCAAGAGCAACAAGTGGTGTGGGATTATTGCATCACAGAGGTTTCTGGAAACTAGTAGACTTTTAATTTCAGTGGCTCTGTGTGAGCTGTTTCGGGGGAGAAGAAAGAGACTTGAGGACAGCGAGGGCTATACCCACAGCAAGTCTCCTACTCTACTATCTCACACACATTGTCTGTCACTGTCTGCATAGGCAAAGCCAGGCAGTAAAAGCCTGCCTCACAGGGTGTCAACATTCAGGAACTGAATGTTAAGAAGATGCTTTGAAGATCAAAGGGTGTCTGTGCGAGGCCTCTGGGTCATGACTACCACAACACTGACTCTGCACATCACAGGGCGAGTACATTTAGACCACCCCCTACAGTATTTCTAAAGAAAACGTTCACTTGAGATGGGCCCACATCCACATCATTCACTACCAACCAAGCCCAGAAAGATGCCTATATAGGGTTACTTTCCCTTGGAAATGGTACACACCCCAAGAGCAAACAGGGAGAAATGAAAGAGCAGCATGCTCACTTGGGAACTCTCTCATTGCCTACAACACCTAGGAAGCACTGAAGAAAGCAGCACTGAGAGAGAGTGACTGAGAATAACTTACACAGTTTTCTAAGTAGAAAGCGATTACATACTGAGTGATAAAGGGCCTACTCTGTGTGTGTAGATTCAAGCCTCTTGGTGAGCCTTGTGTTGTGAAAGATGAGCTTAGTGGATAGAACTGGTTACAGCAGAAAAACATAACACCCTACCTTGTTTAGATGAGGCCATGATTTACTAAAACATGCAGCAACCTCTTCTGAAGTTGCAGCAACCAGAGTCCATTAAGGCCTCTTATATGTCCACTTCAGTCATATAAAGCTACCCATGACTGTATCTTTTTTTTTAATTTATTTTTTTTATTGAAAAAAAAATTTCCGCCTCCTCCCAGCCTCCCATTTCCCTCCCCCTCCTCCCACTCCTCTCCCCCTCCCTCTCCAGTCTGAAG
>NC_022018.1:37575162-37581354 GCF_000317375.1 Microtus ochrogaster
TGAGAACTCAAGAACAATGGCAATGGGTCTCTGATCCTACTGCATGTAATAGCTTTGTGGGAGCCTAGGCAGCTTGGATGCTCACCTTACTAGAAATGGATGGAGGTGGGGGTTCCTTGGACTTCCCACAGGGCAGGGAACCCTGATTGCTCTTCGGGCTGAGGAGGGAGGGGGACTTGACTGGGGGAGGGGGAGGGAAATGGGAGGCGGTGGTGGGGAAGAGACGGAGATCTTTAATAAATAAATAAATTAAAAAAAAAAAAAGCCAGAACATGAAGTAGGATCAAAACCCAGTGCATTGTCCTCGGCTTCTCAGCAGCCCTCATTGTCCACACATATATGTATATACTAAGCTGATGGTACAGCCTACCAGTAGAAGCGTTTAGTTTGATCCCTAGTATTGGAAGCAAAATACAAACTCACTGACTTATAAAAACAATGTAAGGATTTCAATACAGTTCTATTCACAGAAGTGATTTTAAGTTAATATATTTTAATTCACTTAAATCAACCTTAGTGGTTGTGATTCAAATTATATAGAAAATGTTTGAATAAGCCTATACAAGCAAATCTACTTATAATGTGGTATTTTTCTATTCATACATACAAAGACTTGAAATGTACACAAAATAATCTTTGAATAGTGAATTAGAAATGTTTAAAATATATGTAAATGTTATATTTTAGAATACTTTTAGTTCCTTAATTAATATATATTCACAACAACAAAACCAAACCCATTCTGTTTCAAACTTTGATGCATCAGAACTTTACAGGCAGGTGCAGAACCTAAGAAAATGTGTTCCAGCAGTCTTGCTATTATTCATGCTGAAATAACCATGTTTGGTGGCACACTACTTTCAGTATTTTCTTCTTGCATTGTTGTCAAATGTTTTCACAACTTCTATTGGTCAAATAGCATGTTAAAGAGAACTTTACAAAACAAAATTTGCTTAAAGTAAGAATAACACATGATGACACCCAAAGTGGAAACTGGCTGGTGACAGACAAGAGAGCAGATCAGGTCTCCTAGATAAGCAGGATGCGTAGAAAGCACAGACTCTCATTTGGGGTTTATAACTCTAAACTGGAAGTCTATCCTATCTTCACTTAGTAAGTGGCAAGTAAGTCCAAGTTAAGTATTTATGTTAATGATTATTTGAAATCTAATGATACTGAATTTATCTGCCAGAACATTCAAGTGGAAGAACTTCAATAAAATGTCAAGAAAATAAAGAGAACAGCATATGATTATGTTTTAATATACACAAGCGTCCATTCTTTAACACTCATTAAAAAGAATTTCTATTATTCTAAAACTATATGCATGTGTGTATGTCTGGTGTGTATATGTGATATGAATTAAGGTGCTTACAAAGGTCAGAGGCATCAGATCCCTTTGGATCTGGAGTCATAGGAAATTGTGAGCTACCTGATGTGGGTTCAGAGAACGGAACTCTGGTCCTCTAAGGAGTAATATGTGCTCTTCATCTCTGAGCCATGTCCAGTTCTATGTCGTCATGTTTTTCAAAAAGAAAGAGAATCTATGCTTGCAGTGCTAAGGAAAATTTCCAGCTGTGGTGTCTGTTGGGCTTAGAGCTGAAGTGGTAAAATGAAGATGGACTTGTAATGAAATGTAAGAGGGATGTTTTGCTGGTTTATGCATTCTTTTATGTGAGGATATAATTTTCAGCACAAGTGGAAATCTATGAGGCAATTTGTTAGAGAAAGAAATTTGACTCAGTTTTTTTTGTGGGGGAGCTGAGGTATTGAGCTGGTGGGATGCTAAGGAGATTGAAGGACACCAGGTGACCAAGGTCAAGCCAGGGTCATAAGCTTTCTCCCTTTCTTAGCAATGTGTAGAAAAGCACTGAGAGTCAGTCACTCTGAGGACTGATGAGAGGAAATGCTTCCTGGAAACCAGCTCACACACAAATGCTAGCATTCCCAAAGGCATTTTGGTTTGCTCTCTCAAACATTTTTGGGAATACACTGTCAGGGAAAACAAACAAAAATGATTAGTTCTATGATGCACAGGGATCTCTGATCAGTTTCACATGTTCCTTGACTGGGCAAACCAGATCCAAAGGTCTTCGTAGGAATGATGTCCTGATGGGATCTATGACTGGAGACCTCAGTGTCACAATGTTCTTCTCTTAATACGTTTCATAGACATCAGAGTATCAGATCTGGGGTAGGTTTTTCACAAGCTGATGGTCACAGGGCTAGTCTTCTCTTTCCCTGCATGTCCTTAAGGAAGTCATGCTGCTGGGGCTGACTACCAAGGCCACTTGTCAGGAGGTCTGACTATGGAGAATTCTGTAGTCTCACAGCCAGAGACACAAAACTGTGGTCTCACTTTACAATAGGATCCCAGATGTCCAGTGGAAGTACCCATGGGGAAAATAAAAGGGACCTGATAAAAAACAGAAAGACTGGAGGTATGTCTTTTTTTGTACAAAACTCTCACTTTTCTACTCAGAATGTAAAGCTCATTGGGGTAGGTAGGAGTAAGACAGACCCAATACAGTTCACTTGTAATACACTCAGAATGACTCATGAACCAAAATGTTTGGCAACTACATTGCTTGCTTGTCCAGCAAGCCAGCATGATGCATCTCTATTATGAATATCCTGGGATGTGGTGGGGACTTCAGGTGCCTTCATGTATTCTGAGTGATACTCTGCACAGTGTAACTATAGAAACTGGAAGATTTTAAAGTACAAAAAGAAAAATAAAAAAAACCCTTTCATTTGGATCAAAAGTTTCTAGTTAGGTAGTTAACCATCTCTCTCCTCAATTCAGTTCTTCTGGTCTCGTGATGTTATCTTCTTGTTTCCAGGAGCTGAGACAGACAATTGTCTGCTGAAATGCCATCGCTTTAAAAAAATCTTTTCCTTGCAAAGCAATGAAAACTAATCTATTCCCTGGGTATGTGGTCCCATTTTCACTACCACAAATTTCATGTTAACCTTCAGAAACAGAAGCAGCAGCCATTGTGAAATTCTTGCACAGACACAGACATGACCCTTAGTTCTGTGGGGCGAGGCTAGAGCATTTTTGCTGGCTACACAGAGCTCCACTGTGAAAGAATGGAACGCTACATGTGACATCTGAGAGGCATATGTTACTGGTTTAAACAGATATTATTTAATCCACAGAAACATGAACTGAGGCATTTATAAAGTATATTTTCTAGAAAATCTTGTGAAGAAAATTATCACATAAATGAAAATACCACTAATGAAACAAAATTTACTAAGCCTTAAAAGGGTGATGCTTTCCTTCCGGGCTCTCCAGTAGACAAGTGAGAGAAAGGGGTCACACAACCAGCCTTTCCACAACAGAACTAGGGTTCACAGCAGCTCACCCGCATGTAGCTGGCATCGGTGAGTGTAGCCCTTTCGTACATACAGCACTCCACGCAGTCAGGGGCCAGAGCCTCCACGGCCTTCCTTTCACCGTCTTTCTCTAGTGTGGCAGAGGAAAGTCTTAAAATAGCTGGTATTAAATAAAGATTATTTCTATTATTTCACTGTAGATGTAGAAAACAATTAACTAGTTACTTTTTCTTTAAATTGGCTCCAAAAACTTAAAAAATATTTATATATAAGTGAGAAAGACTTCCTGGCTAAGAAAAAATGCAAAGAAGGTCAAAAGAAGGACCATAGAAATTCTCAGAATTCTAGGTAACCTTAGAATGAAGAACAGATAAATGGTACTGGCCTACTAAGGATACAAATTGGATTCAAGTGCATTCAGAGCCAAAATAAGCCAAAATTAACACTTCTATAATACAACACAATGAAAGCAGCATGTCTACAAGCCCAGCTTTTCTGTTTGGTAAATTGGTCTGACAAAACAAGGTAGGAAGAAAGAAGGAGGACATTAAGAAATAATGTAGACCAGTTGGGAAAGCTGCCTCTTCCTAATAAAAGAGACCTAGGAACAAAATCAACTTGGGACACACACCAGAACATGCAAGAGTCAAAAACAACAAAACCCCCAAACAAACAAAAAAACCTAAAATGAAATAGAGAGGCTATGCAATTCCAATATCTTAGCCCATTTACAACCAAACCCCATCCCATCCCACTCTGTCTTGAAAATAAATAAATAAACAAACAAACAAAAAAAAAAAAGGGGGAAGGAAGAGGAGGACAAATAGGAGTGCAGAGGGCAAAGAGAAAGAGAAGACCCAAAGCCTAACAGCTGAGATGGCGAGGAGAGTCTGTAATCCCAGTGCAAAATGGATGGAGAGCGGAGAATCCACAGACACTTGACATACACAGCAGTGAACAACAAAGTGGAAGGTAAATGAAACTTGAGGCTGTGAGTTGCTGTCTCATAGACAGGAAAATGTTTATGTGTGCGGTGTACACACACACACACACACACACACACATTTAAAAAGACAGATTGGAAATTGAAATGACTTATTTTCTGGGAAAAATAAAAGTTGGAGGTAGGTCCAAGAAAAGTGAGTAGAACAACTGCTTAAGGTATACCAATACCCTACAGTCTTGCAAGGGCAATACTGATAGAGTCAAATTAATGTCTCTTAAGAAATAATGTATTCTACATAAAACTGTAAAAAATGTAATGACAGTTAAAGCAAGGTAAACAAAATAGATGAAACTATAAAAAACAACTGCTATGTTTTCACTGAACCTCTCATCTCACATCCCAGGTTTTGAACAGAATTAGAAATCAGCTCAGAATCCCACAGAGTTCACTGGAAATAATAGGATTCAGATTACTTAAATGATCAAGAGTGATGGCTTTCCTGCAAGCAGCACAGCAGGATGAAACAAAAGACATCACTCAAGATCTGGCAAGTTGG
The DNA here is from genome assembly GCF_000317375.1 of Microtus ochrogaster. Classification (NCBI taxonomy): domain Eukaryota; kingdom Metazoa; phylum Chordata; class Mammalia; order Rodentia; family Cricetidae; genus Microtus; species Microtus ochrogaster. The sequence goes on from NC_022018.1 coordinate 37,580,007, forward strand.
CCAATAATCACAGAACGATCTGGTAAGAATTACTGGTAGAAGCAGGCAGACAAAAACGCCCACAACTACAGACAGCAGGGCAACCCAGAGTCTTGCAAGTCATTGAAAAGGTTAAAGGCTTTTCCTCCAGACAAGCTTCTATGCCAGTGAACCATTGTGAAGAAAAGATAATAAAAAATGATTATTTTTGATTATACATACAAGCAGGTTTATTTTGGGTTAAGTGTTTTATTTTTAGAACTACTTTTCTAAGTCAACCAAGGAAGGTATTTGGCTTAAATACATGGTGTGGCATTTTCAAACTAGAACATACAGTTTATGCTGTCTAAATAGGGTATTTTTTGTAGGGAAAAGGGGCTGAGAATTTTTTGCAACCTTTGGTCTCCTAGTGGTTGTGTTTTCATTTAATATTTTCCAAAATGGGCTCTTACTGTGTAGCTTCAGTCTCTTCCTGGAATTTGATGTCATCTCTCTCTGCTTCTCTCCATGCTTCTGAGCTGGACACAGAAAGAACTCTGGCACAAGTATTTCTAACACTAGGGCCATGATGCTTTTACCCATCTTTTAAAATGGAAATACAAGCATAAAATTTCCTAGAAATACTAATTTGGTAATACTAAATGTGTATGCACACACACATACATACATGTACATTCAAGTATGAAGAAAAGACTGGGAATAAAAAAGTCCCTGCTATCAGAGGTGTTCTTAGGACAGGACAACAAACTAATTAAAATATTTTTTCGAAGTAGATTGACTATGACCCAGGATCCATTAAAAACAAGAGATCCATTAAAAACAAGTCCAAATTATGGACTTCATACATGAACTTAAGAACTCAAAGTTCTGTCTTAAGAAGGGTAGGTCTATTAGCAACACCTAACGGATGTGACCAAGATGTAAGTCCTTCTTATCCTCTCCTCCTCTCCTATTTCTTCATCCTCTTGTTTAGAGTGACATTTAAACCACAATATGTTTAATCAGTCCATTGTGAACCATATTAAAGTTTAAAAGTTGATCTAAGTATATCAAAATGAGATCGGTGCACAGGGCCTGAAAACTGTAGGATCATGTCTACCATCTGTCATTTATTAGGTCCCAACTTAGTTCCATAATATCCTTTCAGCTAACACAGTTATTAATCCTAGTTCATAAGTACTATTTCGGTTACAGACAAATTTAAATTACCTCTTTGGCATTCTCTTGAAGATATTATAAGATGATGTATCCTCTTCAATTTATTTCTTCAATTCCTTAAAGTTCTTGTCAAATAGATCTTTCACTTCCTTGGTTAGAGTTACCCCAAGATATTTTATGCTATTTGTGGCTATCGTGAAAGGTGATGCTT
>NC_022018.1:37583100-37601553 GCF_000317375.1 Microtus ochrogaster
GGGAGGAGTGGGAGGCTGGGAGGAGGCAGAATTTTTTTTTTTCTCAATAAAAAAAAAGAACTGTACTATAATAAAAAAAATAAGATGATGTATAACAATATATTTAGAAGGCTATGTCAACAAGATAAAACAACAAAAACATAAATCGCAGGTCACCCAGTACTTTCTATCTTTTTGGCTTAGCTCCTGCTTTTCCCACCTATAAAACTAAGTTTATAATGTCTGTCTTGACAAACAGGTAAGGACTTTATGATTTTCAGGAAAGTTCCTAAACAGTAGCTATCCTGCCAGAAGATAAGCCACTAGCCAGAGAAAGAGAATATTTTCTATATATATGCAGTCTGTGACTCTGAAAATTTGCAAATATTTAAGAACTTAATTTCTTATCACAATTGTATGTTTGCTTTAATTGTTTTTCATTTCTGGGGATAAAAGCTAGCCTCATACAAGCAAGGCAAGTGCTCTATTATTCAGCTGTCTTCCAAGCCCCTACCTCTCCATTAATCTAAGTAATTTTTATATATTAATCAATGAATTTTAAATGATGCTAGTAAGGGAAATATATATTTTAGGCACCAACTTAAATAGAAATAAATTTCATCAAAATAAAATTCATCAAAACAGTACACTCTGAGGGCTAGAAGAACTCTAAGAAAACCTTGTTTACTGAAAGAATTTAGAAGAGTCATTAACTTGCACAAGGACAGTTAAGAGGCAGATTCAACTCTGCCAGACAATCTCTGATGTTCAAAGACTGTTTCTTGAACTTAAAAAGCACACAGATTTTTTTATACTGATCCAAGTACTTTTCAAAATTTTATCATTAAAATACCAATTCTGAAATTTCAATGTTATTTGATCTAAATATAAAATGCTTACAAATGGTGACTTCATATATTTTATATTTCACATTATTTTTAACAACTTATTTTAAAATTATTTTATTATTTTAAATTATAAGGATGTGTCTATGTATGGGTATAAACATATGAGAGCAGGTATCCACAGAGGCAAGGGTAACAGAAACCTTTGGAACTGGAGTTATAGATGGTTTGTGAGCCACCTGATGTGGATGCTGGGAATAATTTGGGTCCTCTAAAAGAACAGTATATGTGCTTAACCATTGAGCCATTTCTCCCACCTCTATATTCTACATTATCGACTAAATAAAATTTAGAAGACAAATAAGTTATCATATGCTTACTTAAAATATTTTCCATCTGTTACCCAGTTTTAAGGATTTCTTATCCAGAATTAATGAAACAGGGCCACCTATATGATATTTACTCTACAGCTTTTGGTTAATAAAGATTTTTATTTAAAGGTTTTCAAAGAAGAAAACCTCTGATCATGTGTAATTATTGTATTACATATTCTTGTATTATTACATACACGACTATGTAGTATGTAGGCACTTGAACACTTAATCATCTTCATTCCACTCCATGTACCTTACTTTCCCCATCAACTTGTCTAAGCACCATGTCAAATATTTATGTGAAAAGTTTTGGAAATTTACATAAGAATGTACCTTGGGAGAATGACCCACAGTTTAGAAAGGTCATAAGGGGAAACAGTACATAGGAGGGTAATAAATATAACTCAAACAATCACATTTTAAAAAGTATAAATTACAAAGATTTAAGGGATTAAATGGTGCACAGGGACAATCTACAAATAAGAATGGAAGTCAGTGATGTCTTAACTCAACTGGCATTTTTACCAAGGAGCCAAGCTAGTGCAATTTACCAAATATGGTAGGGAATGTGACAACATTATGGATACTAGCATTTACTTTTGAGGATAACATAATGCAGTCCACAGGTCAGACACCAGAACCCTCTGTCAGTAAGTGATAACTGACTCAATGGAATGCAAATAACCCATTGGTTGATGTTAGTGTCATTTTCGTTTGTGAATGTTCACAATCACTCTCAGTCCCTGGAGGCATTTTACTTGCTTTTCTGGGGGCATAATCTGTGGGTAGTGTATATGAAAAGGAGTTAATTATGAGTTCCAGTTAGCAAGGACTTACTCATTAAAAAGTGTGTTTAGCTATGGTGCTCTAAGATGCTGGACCTCAGAGCTAATCACTTCTATACTGCTTGAAGAGAAGAAAGTCATTTATTAGCAGATACTCAAAATTTATCTAAGTCACAAAGTTGTGGCCCTCATCCATCAACTCATTGCTCAATGTTAAATTCTGAAACGCTGACTTAACAATTGGAGGAAATCATATAGAAATGACTGAAAATGGTTGTAGTACTCTGATAAAACAGGAACCTGTTTAAGCAATCTGGCACCTTTCCTCTGAGAAGTTAAAAGGATGCTTCAAATAATTTATGGATTTGTGGGGATACAGCCCTTGTTGTAAAGAAGTAGGGTCAGAAGGCTTATAGCACTTGACCTCAAGATGCCATGCTGGACTTATGGTTCTGGAAAGCGTAAAACTAAAATTTATTAGAAAAGCCTACATGGAAATTAATTTGCAGACTAGTTATCACCATGCCATGAAGATAAACATAATTATTTCTCATTTTGAAGTTGAAAAAGAATTCTCCCACTCACTCTCTAGCTCTGCTGTTTATCTATGCCATATATCAAATAAATGGGTCTATGAAGCCAAGGAAAGAAGAAAAGTGCTTAATCTGGATCACATGTCACTTCTCATACCAACAAGAATAGGAGAAGCGGTAGAATATATCTACAATGACACTGGCTGGAGACTACAAAGGCGACAGGACATAGCAGTGTTTTCACAGTGTAGAAACAATTGGCGCTCCAATGTGGGCTAGCTAAATCCATGTAAAACCTGAGAAAGCCTGAGAAAGAACTCTAGACAGACATAAAAACAATTTTAGCTGCATTTTTTTCCCCCGAATGGTTTTGCTTGCAGGTGGCATGCTGAAGCTCCTTTAAGAGAGGTTTTCCTGATTCAGTGGTAGAAAAGACAAACAAACAAACCTTGGTTTTGAAATGTCGGCTTTCTGGGCCATGCTGCCTCTGGCTCTTTCAGGAGACTGAGCATTTAAATGGGTTTTGTAAGCAGCATGTTACAAACTTTGTAATGGCTTGACATAGACCTGCTGCATACTTGGAACTGGGGCAATGTGTACGGCTTACAGAGGCAGTGAACAGACTTCCAGCATGTTGGACTGTGCAGAGCAAGCAGGCAGGGCTGTATATACCTTAGTAATGCAGCAGCTTATGTTTTTAAGAAGTGATTAGCATTTTAAGCAGCGCTCCTGGACAGTAAATAATTACAGATACAAAATAAAGACATATTCAGATGGAAAAAAAATCCTCTGAATGAGAGAGAAGAAAAAGAATATAGAAAGTTATAAAAAAGGGGAAAGTCTTTAAAGAGACAGAGTACAGATAGTCATAGATTAAAAGGAGTAAAGAAAAATAAGCCACGTAAAGATGGAAAATTCACAGAGAGTCTGGTTTATGTATATTATTGAGTTTTCTTTGAATTTTTTGACTGTGAAAAAGCTAAGTAACCAACATATATACTTTAAAGATATTTTGTCTTCAGAATTTGAGTCTAAGGATTTGTTGCTTTGGAAAAGAGGTTCGTCTTTTGTTTCCACAGAGGATGAGAACCTATAGATTCATTCTAGGCTAATGTGATTTGATGGACCAAGACCCCCCTGAAAGGTTGCCTTAAACACCCCCCCCCCCAAAATTACCTCGCCCAACTGCTGACTGAGGTCAACCTAGCACACAGGATAATCATGAAAGACCAGATTAAAACCACCCCAATCAGCAGGAAGTATTCTAGAGAACTATACTCAAATTTCCAAATATTGTTTATAAATGTTTCTTTACATTTAAAGGGGGATATGCTATAGAGATTTGCATTGGTATGGATCTTGGTTTATTGATACAAATTTAAGGTCTATTTTGTTATATTGTGTATATATATTTCTGCTCTTGATTAAGGTGTTGTGATTATGTAGGATCATCTATAATAGTCAAGCTTCTAGTCATGTTAGCTAGGTTTTCTAGATATATAGAGATATATATCAGTTAGATATGCGTTCTTCAAACCTTTCAAAGACTTACACTGGAGTCTTTGACGAAGTTGAAGAATTTATAGTTCTAATTGTAGTTTTCCTTGAATATGTTAAGTTAAAACCTTCCATTTTATTTAAATAGAAAAGGGGAAGTGATGTGGGATTACCCTATGTATGCTGTGAATCCCACTGGTTAATAAAAAACTGCTTTGAGCCTATAACAGAGCAGGGCAGAACAAAGGTATGCAGGGAAAACTAAACTTAATGCTGGGAGAAAGAAAGAGTTGGACAGAAGCCATGGAGCCACTGCCAGAGACAGAGATGCTGGAGCCTTGCTGTTAGGCTACAAGTCACATGGTAATATATAAAATACTAAATATATGTTAAATTAAGATCTAAGAGTGAGCCAATAAGAACCTAGAATTAATGGACCAAGTAGTGATTTAAGTAATATGGCTTCTATGTGATTATTTCGGGTCTAAATGGCCAGAATGACCAAGCAGCCGCCTTCAACATAAAGGTTTAGTGTATAAAAATGATATGGGAAGTAGGAGGCTATTGCACCATTATTTTTGCGGCTGTTAAAGTTCTCTGTGTCTTAGGACAAATGAATGCTGTCAGTCCCTGGCTGGCTGATTCCCTGAAATGGCTTTGTCTTTTTTTGTTCTCTGGTACTACCTCCCCATGTAGCCTTGCTCTTCCATGGGTCTGGAAAGGGATGACTTTGGCCTTGCACTATAGATAGGGTTCTATCTGAGGCACAAAGATGAACACAGTACAAGAAGAGGGGCCAGTGTCACTGTTTCTTCTTGGTCCATGTCTCCAAACAGAAAAACCTCCTGGACCTTGGGATGCACTGTCAGAGACCATGAGTGACTCCCAAACTACTCTTGGTACTGCTGTTTACAGAAATGCCAAGGGCTGCCATCTAGTACTCCTCAGTGAGTTTGCTTCTTTTTGTTCTAGAGTTTTCAGATGTTCTGTTAACTCACTAGTGTGGGATTTTTTCCAGCTTCTTTATGTGGGCATTTAGTGCTATGAACTTTCCTCTTAACACAGCTTTCATTGTGTCCCATAAAAAATATGGGTATGTTGAATTGTTATTTTCATTGAATTTTAGGAAGTCTTTAATTTCTTCTTTATTTTTTCCTTAACCCATTGGTAATTCAGGTGAGTATATATGTATTTTAATTTCCATGAGTTTGTGGGCTTTATGAAATTAGTGTTGCTGTTGAATTCTAATTTAAGATTCCATCTTATACCTGTAAGAATGGTCAAGACCCATAAGAATAGACAGGAGGACCAATGGAACTGAATAGAAGAACTGGATATTAATCTGCACACCTTCAAACACATGAGTTTTGACCAAGAAGCAAAAAATACCAAATGGAAAAAAGAAAGGATATTTAACAAATGGTGCTGGCATAAATGGATAGCACCATGTAGAAGAATGAAAACAGACCCATATCTATCACCATGCACAAAACTCAAGTCCAAATAGATCAAAGACCTCAACATAAAGCAAGCCATACTGAACCTTGAACGCATTGGCACAGGAGACCACTTCCTAAATATAACCGAAGCAGCACAGACACCAAGAGAAACAATTAATAAATGGGACCCTGGGCAGTGAAGGGTGCTTGAACTGGACTTGTCCCGTAGTCAGACTTATGACTATCTTGAATATCACCATAGAACCTTCGTCTGGTGACAGATAGAAATAAAGACAGAAATCCACATTGGAGCATTGGACTGAGCTCCCAAGGTCCAGTTGAAGAGCAGAAGGAATGAGAAGATGAGCAAGGAAGTCTGGACCACGAGGGGTTGGTCCACCCTCTGAGACAGTGTGCCTGTTTTAATGGGAGCTCACCAAATCCAGATGGACTGGACTGAATGAGCATGCACTCAAACCAGACTCTCTGAATGTGGCTGACAATGGGGGCTGACTGAGAAGCCATTGATAAAGGCACTGGGACTTGTTTCTACTGCACATACTGGCTTTTTGGGACCCTAGTCTATTTGAATGCAAAGTTTTCTAGGTCTGGATGAAGGGGGAAGGGCCTTGGACTTCCCACAGGGCAGGATTCCCTGCTCTCTCTTAAGGAGGGAGGGGGAGGGAGGAGGGTGAGTGGGAAAGCAGGAGAGGAATGGAAGGAGGGGAGGAAGTATGATTTTTTGGATGGATAAATAAATAAATAATAAATAAATTAATTAATTAAAAAAAAAGAAAAAGAAACAACCTCCCTCAAGGTATATACCTAAAGGATACTCAATCGTACTACAAGGACACATGCTCAAACATGTTCATTGCAGCATTGTTTGTCATAGTCAAAATCTGGAAATCACCTTAATGCCCCTTGACCAAAGAATGGAAAAGAAAAATGTAGTACAGTTACACAGTGGAAAAAATAATGGTATCTTGTAATTTGCAGACAAATGGATAGATCTAGAAAACATCATATTGAGTGAGGTAACCCAGACCTAGAAAAACAAATATCATATGTACTCATTCACAAGTGGCTTTTAGACATAAAGCAAAGAAAAACTAGCCTACAGTTCACAATCCCAGAGAACCTAGTTAACAAAGAGGACCCTAAGAGAGACATACATGGATCTAGTCTACATGGGAAGCAGAAAAAGACAAGATCTTCTGGGTAAACTGTGAACATGGGGACCATGAAAGAGGGTGGAAGTGGAGGCGGAGGAAGGGAGAGGAGTGGAGAAAAATATATAGTTCAATGGAAACAACTTAAAAAAAAAAAAAGAAATGCCAAGGGCATGCTGGAACTAAGCCACTGAGCTGGGAATCACAGCATGCTATTCAAAATAAATGTTTCTATAATTTATTAAAAAAATTCTTACTTGGTTATTGGTCTGAGAAAAGAAGAAAAGTTATGATATTCCTCCTCTACTTTTCTAAAATAGTAAATGCAATGCCAAGAATGTCCCCTAAAAATATCACATTAATTTCCAACTTCAAGAACTTAACATACTGCCATCAAGTTCAATCTCCATCAGAAATCCATTAGGGTATACACTTTTAGGACCTATCAAATCATTCTTTCTCAGTTGTGTAATTCTGTTGGAATTTTACTGTAACAAGCACTAAAATATCAATGAAAATATGATAATGACCAGAATTGGCACAGATTTTATTCTGTAATAAATCAAGTAACTTCATCACATATCAGAGATGGAAAGGTAAACACAAATTAGAAACCCTATTTCTGTGAACACAAAGAGTCTTTATAGTAAGACACTTCATTTATAGAGACTTATAATTCTGACAGTTTCTTCATTAGTATTATCTTAAATAAGAAAATGTATGATTAGACTACTTGTTATGTCATTTTATAGTTCACAAAGATTGTAGTATACAACCACTAGTTTATTCATTTTATTTGTACTTAAAAAACTCATGATCAATCAGGGTTCCCTGACCTGTGGGAAGTCCAAGGACCACCCACCTCCATCCAGGTCTAGTAAGGTGAGCATCCAAACTGCCTAGGCTCCCACAAAGCCAGTATGTGCAGTAGGATCAAAAACCCATTGCTATTGTTCTTGAGTTCTCAGTAGTCCTCATTGTCTGCTATGTTCAGCAAGTCCGGTTTTATCCCATGCTTTTTCAGACCCAGGCCAGCTGGCTTTGGTGGGTTCCCGATAGAACATCCTCATTGTCTCAGTGTGTGGGTGCAGGGAGAGGGAGGGAAATGGGAGGCAGTAGGGAAATGGGAGGCAGTGGCGGGGAGGAGGCAGAAATCTTTAATAAATAAATAAATTAAAAAATGAAAAAAATAAAAATAAATTGTATTGTTGCACTGAAAAAGTGAAAAAAATCATGATCAGAACCTGTATTTGCTTTATTTATCAATGTCAGTGACTAAAGGAAAAGACTGAATTCTTACATATGAAGCCATATTTAATTCTTTCCTTTCCTTCTCATGTGTAACTTCTCAAACTAAATGGTTTCTATTCTACAGGCTGTTTTCTATGTCCTTTCCATCTTAGATACACTTCATTTAATCAAAATCTCACTCATGCATTATCACAAAAGCTGAGAAACAAAACCACTATCTTACCGGTCTCCTAAGCTGCCAGAGATCCATGGGGCAGGCATGAGGGATGCTAGACAAACTGGTACTAAGAATAGCTTTGTTATTATTTTAAAACAACTATTTACTTTCTGGAGACACTTGAGCCTCTAATGGAGCCAGAGACTAATATTTGCAAGTTTCTTGCCTCTTCGTGATTGTGGTTAGGGCTTAAGATGAAATAGAACTGCAGTCCTGAAAATGAAGCAGTTAAGAGGCAACCACAGCAGGGCTAGGGAACTTGTTATGAATGCATATTCTTTCTAGAAGTTTGGGAAGCAGTGGGCAAGGATGGCAAGAACTGAGACATCATCAGAGTTTATAGTTCACTTGGCTAGATCAGTACCTTCTATATGCTATAGAAACTCAGATTATTATCAATATGCAGGACCTATTCTTCAATAATAGAGCTGAGTATGGTAAATTATAGACAGTGATTACCTTCTAAACTTACTAGACTTTTGAAATTATTCAAAATTTAGTATTATCTGAAGGAAGATTTGTTCAATGTGATACTATAAATCATGTAAAATAGAATCAATGTAGTAAAAATGCAAGAAGCATCTATTATTAAAGTGTACTTACATTTAAACATGGCATTTGTTTCTTTTGAGAAACAATATACACCTGAAGAACAAAGCCACAACACCCAGACCACCTTTATCTAGAGGTTGTCTGACTAGAAAACAATTTCCAATGGGAATTCAGAATCTGCTGGTGTGCACTTACATAATATATCATTACTAAAGTCTTCAATAAATATGCCTTAAACAAGCCTTTTAGCACCCTATATGAATCACTTTAAAAAGTTTTTAGATCCAACAGACAGTTCCCAATTTAGCAGGGTACCTTTGGGCCCAGTAGAGTTTGCTAAAGGAAGCTTTGCTATGTCTACTGTACATAGCTGACCTCGGCCCACTTTGGTCAGCTGCTTGCTCGGTCACGATCTCTCAGTCACAGCTACAGCTGTCCAACGTCTGCTTCCCTAAATAAGAAAACACAGCTTTACTTCTGTACTGAGCTTCATCCTGACATTGGGGCTCCCTTTTTTTCAGCTACCTGTGGGCTCTACATTAGCATCCTGTTTCTAGAGGTCAGGGATAAAAACATAGCTGCTAAATCCCAGGGAGGGCAATGAAAGTGCAAAGCCAAATACTGGTTCTGGCTTTAGTCCCCTCCTCCTCCCCACCAACCTACCTGTTTGGAGAGAGAATGCAGAAGGCCAGTGGGGAAAAGGGAAGCTACACCAGGAAGAGAACCAAGAAGTTCTTCATCTTTTCTCTGACAGTCTCCCTTCCAAACCTGTTCCATCCTTTTTTATTCTCAGTTGCCATGTTGGACTTTCCTCACAAATTGAATCCTGTTTTCCAAATTGGCCAGAGAAAAGATTTTGCCATGCTGAAATCATTCCCAGAGCTAAATCAGGAAACCTGAGGCAGCCAGGCAACCGTACAGCTGGCCGGAATGCAGCTTGCAATAAAAGGCACTGTGAATAAGGTGTATTGAAAGTAAATTGGATTCGTGTGAAGGGCCGTTTATTCAGAGGGGGTGGATGTGGAAGGAGAGGAATTAATGAACATAAGAAATTAAATTAGCTCAGCCAAGCCCTTAAAAAACACACTGAAAAAATGCATAACCTGCCACAAACTTTTTTTTTTTTTTTTTTTTTACAAAACACAGACCTTTGGGTTTATTTCTGGCCCAAAGGAAGCTCTTGGAAGGAGGTGCTCCTGACTCAGGTTAGACTGGGTAGGAAGGGGTTCTCACACAGCATTTAGATGGGAAGAAGACATCATTGGGAAAGTCAGTGTACACAGTGGGACAAGAAGTCACCAGAGCTGATAAAAATAAGTAGGATACCTGAGAAAAATAAACATGACTTTTCATTTTAATTCCCATTTTAATTCAATAAATTGAAAAATTGGGACCTATCACATTCTTGAAAAATTATTGGTCTATTTAAGAAATTAACACTTTAAATGACTGTAATATTTTACTCATACTCCTAATCTGATCTTTCTTTCAAACAAAAACCAAAGGTAATACACTGAAGTTACAAGCAAAAGGTATTTTTGTTTTTGTATTTTATATGGTAGGCATACATATTTTGTGTTAGGTATTTTATATTGCATTATTGGTATATTGTTCTATTAATTTGGAGCCAGGCATAGTGGTGCACACCTTTAATCCCAGGCCTCTTGAAGCAGAGGGAGGTGTATATTTGTCAGTTCAATGCTACCCTGGTCTACACAGTGGGACAACCAGGGCTATGTAAAGATACCCTATCTCAAAAATTAAAATTAAATAATATGGTTGTAGAATATATTCTCTTCCTTAAGTAATCACCTAATTTTTATAAACCTTTATAAACATATTCACAAAGTTTAGTAATAGTAAAACAATAGAAGAGAGTAGCAATGGCATTAAATATTGTGAATGTTGCTTTTCTCCCCTCTTAGTCTCTTTCAGATTTGACTAAGGTTTTCAATACGCTAGGCTGGCCTTGATCTTGCAGTAGTCCTAACTCAGACTCCCATTGCTGGGATTAAAACTTTGTACCATCACACGTGCTTTCTTAATAGTTCAGAGTATATATTTATTTCATTTTCACTAAATATTTGTTATCACATAGAAAGCAAGATTAAGACCTATAGTGTTATTTCTAATCTGTTCAACAGAAACATACAACACCACTTTTCAAAAATATTAGGCAATATAAGATAGGGGTAATAAATTTGTATTTAAAAATTATATTTTATATAGGAGATGGAGTTCTATGAAGTTTGAGGTCTGTTTAGTAGTTTACTTATTCTAAGGATACATTATTAGGCATTCAGCACCTAGATATTGAAATATTTACAGAGTTGACCGAAATCTGAAATGTGAAGAGATAAAACCTGCCATTCACACCTTCTACTACCCATTTCTCTCTTCATCATTTTTACTGAGGTAGTCATATATAATACAATGATATTCTAGTCAACGGGATAAATGAATGATGATGGCCCCGTAATATATATGGCCCTTGGATGTGATAGCCATATTATTTTGTGAATATGTACTCTAAGATGTTTTCAAGGGCAAAATTGCCAAATGACACAATTCTCAAGTCCTCGAGTGAGGTATGACCATGATATTTCTTGCTGAGCCACAGTTCAAGCTCTGGGATTAACAGCTGGTTTAATTATGGCTTCTAACATCAAGGAGCACAATCTATAAGGGGTGAGTAAAAACTATGTATCAGAAAAGAATTTCCCAAGAGACACACTAAGGCACAACAGCACTGGGGTAAGAAGGATCTTGGGCTAACAGACACTTCCCTAAGGAGCAGAAGTTAAGTATAATCTCTCAAACTCAGCACTCTGAGCTAGATCAGCCTTTCGTGTCCTGTGTTTGGAGGATGTTTAGAAATGTTTGGCTTCTATATACTAGATGCCTTTTCCTCCCCACTGCACAAAGCAAAAATGAAAAGCAAAAGTGTTTCCTGATGTTTCATTACTGAAAACTCAGCTGGGAGGATAACGAGAGAAGAACCCGGTTCCCACACTAAGAAGTTAATGTGTAAGGGGACCAAGAGTGGACAGGAAGGAGGAGGTGACTCCACTCTGGGGCGCCATGCAGGAGAGCCGGATGTTAACAAACCCTCTGAACTTTTCAGCATGTTAAGTGCATTTGTGCTGTGAGGGGAGCAGGAATGAAAGGCAGATGTGATGGGATGAGAGGAAACTGCAGCAGAACCAGGGTATGAAGGAATCCGTATGACGCCTGGCACCATTTGCACTAGGTAGCAATGTGAGGAAATCTGAAATGGGGAATTAAACAATCAGGTTTATACTTCAGATAATGGTATGGGTTCTGTGTCATCAAAAGTGTCATCTACAATCACCATAACAATCAAACACCTAGCCTTGAGACACAGGGGTTAGAAGTCTGTGTCCCAGTCAAAAATGTCCCAGGGATGAACCAGGAGATGGGATTGAGTGTCTTTGCAAGTGGAGCTGTGGTGGTTTGAATGAGAAATGTGCTCCATAGCCTCGGGGACTTGAACACTCAGTCCTCAGTTGGTGGTACCATTTGAAGAAAAGGTTATGAAACCTTTTAAAAGGTGCAACCTTGCTGGGGAAAGTATGTCAGTAGAAGTGGGTTTTGAGGACTTACAGCCTTATCTCACTTCTACCTGTGTTATCCCCTGACCCCTGCATTCTGCATGTGGTTGAAGATGTGATCTCTGCTTCCTGTTGCAGTCACCTGCTGCCATGCCTCCCCTACTAGTACATACCTTTTTCTATAGTATTCTCAGTTTAGAACAGTATTATCGCCTCAGCATGAAAAACCTCACAAGTGTTTTAGGTGCTGCAGGTATGACTGGAATGTTTAGAGTGAAAGTGCATATACAGACTAAAAATGGCAATTATAGCTTTCAGAACACAATAAAAAATAGGTACCCTAATCATTAAAAAAAAGTAAAGTCAATTACAAGAATTAAAAAAATAAAAAGTTTTAGAAAAAAAATGAACTGTTGACCACTCAAACGTCAATGGGAAACTGAAACATATAAAATGTACCTATAAGTGAGAAATTTTTTATAATAGGAGTAAGTATGTATGTGTGGACTTCTAATTTTTAATGATTGCAATTTATCCAGATCTCTTCTTTAACAATTATATTGGTTCAACCTAGGTTGACTGCTATGAAATCTGTTTCGACACACAAAGCTTACCATGAACTAGCTAAAAACTCCTTTGTGGCTTGGCTTTGAATGTTTGATGCTATTTTCTGAAGAAAAATACAGGGAAATCTCTGTACTCAGACTGCCTTTTCACAACTTCTTCAAACAATAACACCAAAGAAGGGAGTGCTGTAGACTTGGGTCGAGTGACAAAGATGTAGGATCCTGGTTCTTGGGACCTCAGCCCCTCACTCCTGAGGCCAAACGTGGCTGGAGTCAACACAAACCCAAAGATTCCAGGCTAGAAAGTGCTACTGGCAATTAATACATATCTCTCTTCTCAGCTAGTGGACTTAATTCTGATTTTGAATTTAACAAACTTTTAAGATAGTCCTGTTAGACAATCAGCATACAGCATTAATACTAATAATATATGAGATAATCCTTAATTAAAGCTACACCAAGGTTCATAAACTCAGTTTTTCACCTAACTATGATTATGAAATATTAAAAAAGAAAAAAAGAGAGAGCATAAGATGAAAAGACAATTCTAGGAACTATGCCACCATTTCCTTCAGATCAGCTAAAGATTATCATTAGTGCTTACATGGGTTAAAAGCCTAGTAAATAAAAGACCTAACATATCTACCAAAATATTTTATAGACTATAAATTCTATTGTTCCTTTTATAAGATGGTTTTAGAGGCTGTCAGAGAAATCTGTGGTGCCTCAGTATGGCGAGACAATGACACACCAAACTGCCCCACATTATCTCAAAAGAGAAGTTGGCCTTTAAGATTCCTGTTGCCCTGTGTGTTTTAAATGCCACAGAGACACATGAAGAATACCCTGTCTCTTGAGGACTCAGGTGGATTAGCAGATTCATGAACAACTGAGTGATTAATAATGCTACTAAGTCCATATGCACAATAATGGGAAGAGAGCAAGGAACACTGTGGAACTAGAGAACTTTGGCTGAGGATAATTTTATTTAAAAGTGGAAATATACCCCAAAATAAATATGAAAGAATAATTTAGTGGTGTGAGCATTTGGAAAATACACCAGATCCTTTGTCAATTTCCTAATAATTAGTGGCCTGAAGTTCTAGAAGCAGAGAATTAAAGCCTATATACTGAGGACTGAACAAGTAAGGGCATTTAAAATAGACAATGTGAACAGTTTATTTCTCTAAATTTCTTGACTCCTAAAATACAGTCTTCACTCTGTCATAGGCTTTTCAACTTCACTTAAATTAAAATACATATTAAGAGACATTGATAAACATAAGTTATTTATTGACTAAAGCAAAAAAGCATGAAATGATAATCCTTTTGAAAAAAAATCTAGACTAATGAAAATGCACATTTCTAGTCAGTAGCTTTTTCTAGATAATTAACTAACACAAGAGCCCTTGAAGAGAGACTTTAGAAAAAATATTATGCTGTTAGATCCTTAACAATCGTGAATGATCCAGTGAATAATCAGCAGTAGAATATTTGGGAAAGTGCTGAAACTTCTGTAGAGCTCTGATTTAGCCTCAATATGTGATATACTATATGGAACAGAAACACTAAGATACTACACATGGTCAGCTGTGACTGAAGAAGTCCAAAAGACTAACAAATTCCCACACAACAGCCTTTAGACTCTTTAAGAAAATTTCTGTAGTTTAAACTTTAGGGATCAGATCTGCTTTTTGGGGTAAGTTGAATTCCCACTGATATCAATTAATGTTGATATAAAGATATGCTTTATAAAATTATAAATTCTAGTCACAAAGAATCTTATTTCTCCTTGCAAACCATCTGGCAAAGTTTGCATCGTAATGAGTAGATTTACTTTGTGTTATCTGTAGTTTCTAGACAGGTGATTTTCAGTGCTCGGCAAGTGTACAAATCACCACAGAAAGACTGTTCATCTCTTTGATGCATTCCTTACAACTTCTGAATCAAATTTTTAACCAATAGTAGTAAGTTTTAAGTTTAAAGTCATACAACAGCATGGCTATTACATACAGTTTTGAATAAATTATTTTTCATTTCTACATCAATGCAGTACTGTGTACATATGGAGAACTAACTCAGACTAAATACACATTTTCATTTTAATTCTTCTAATAGGACTTAATAATGTGCCTCTATGGATGGTTATGTGGAATGACGTAGGTCTGGGAAGAACTGGAAGAAATTAACAACCTGAACACCCCGCTTATCAAAGTTAGCTTCTTGTAAAAACAACACAGAAACAAATGAAAAAAGTTTAATATACTTTTTTATAAAAGTGTCCTTTGTCACTGTTATATACATCAGTACAAACCACACATCAATCTCAGAACATTAGCTTTACAGCAAAGAAATATTTATTTGGCTCTTGTTCTTCAGTCTTCTAGATTTTTTTTTAAAAAAATTCTACTCTATTACACTTTCCCCTTTTAAGCACTGAATATACATAGCCTAAGGGACTTTATTTTATTATTCTATTTATTTTGTTTCATTGGAAAATCCCATTTTCTGCATAGTAGATAAAGTCCATCCAAAAGCGCTGATGGGTGCCTCCCTTTTTGTACCCTCCCAATCCTGAATGCCTCTCTATCTGCCTCCTCCATGTTCTTGGGTGGGCAGGAACCTGGGAGACATGGCCACCAGGCAGCCGGCTGCTCTCTTGCAGCACATCTGGGCTTTATATCAGGCCTTTAATTAATCCTCAGTGAAAGCCACAGTATGACATTTTGACTGGGCAGGCTCCAGCTTTGGACAGGTCTTGATTTATTACGACTGAGTCTCAACCAACTTTGATTTATTTCTGCTTTGGGGAGGAGGGCAGGCTCAGAACAGAAAAGCGCTGTTGATTGTTGAGCACGTGATGTCAGGACAAGACCTCCAGACTTCCTAAGGCCTTAGGGCACTAGGGGTGGAGGAAAATGGCCTCAGAGAAAGCTGTACTTAAAAAATCCAAGATTTAACTAACACGAGCATGCACAGAACAGAATAAATGTAGTCAATGGTGAGAAAATAATGGTCCCTGCAATTGCTGACTTACAGGTTCAGTATGGGATGCTCAGTCTTACACTGGAAAAAGGACTGCCTGAAGTGAGTGTAAATCAGAGCCTCATTTTGCATTTTAGAAGGCTGGGTAGGCCTTAGAACTGGGGAGATGTGAAACTCCCATTTGCCATCTTCAGAAGGACCAAGGCTGCTGCTGCTTCTTTTTTTTAATCTCAGATATCTTTCCTGACAGCATAAGTCAAAAAAAAAAAAAAAACAAAACCAAAAACCAAAAAACAACAACAACAACAACAAAAAACCAAACAGGATTATTTGATTAAACAAAAAAAAAATTACTTGACTTAACTAATGAATTCTGTCCCAGATAAATTTTCAGACTGAGGCTTTAACAATGACTTGTGCCTACTGTCCTATCCTTGAACAAGGCCTACCAGAATGGTGACACCTTCTCAGTCATAATAAGACCACAACGCTCTCAGAGTAATGTCCATTGATGGCTCTTTACAGCTTTCCCAGGGCCTAGATAATGCCTGGTGTGCTTCAGTGTTCTTTATGACTACAATATCTTGGTTTGTAAATCCCCACCTGTTCCCTGGAAATGGGTGTATATGGAATAGGCCTGTCTCCATTGTTACAAAGAGCACACTGCTGATGGCGGACAGTGCCAGAAATCTTTAGACACAAAGTTAGGCTCCTGCAAAGTGAGCCAGTGTAGGGGAAATTGACTATAAGAGAAAAGGGGAGGCTGAGAAAGGATATAGAGGCAGAAGAAAAGGAGGAGACAACACAGCTCACAATACAAGGGTAAGCAGTACAGTTAAGTCCTTTCATGGGTACCACATTTGTCCTAGATAGTCTATCTAGTCACGATGAGCCTCTGATTTTCAGGAACAAAGTGGGGATCACATACTTATTCTGCAGAGCTGTTGGCAGAATTCCAGGAAGGGCCTGTGAAACCTTTTCTACACTTTACACAGGGCTTTGTTAGTGTTAAGGATTCAGGTTGCCACATTAGGATGGAGGTACCTATGTTTCTGACGCAGAATCAATACATAGCCTTCGGGTATGAGTATTGGTGTGTGGGAATGACTCTACAGGGTATCCATGTAACTGTACAAGGTATCTCTGGGAAGAAACTTGCAAGCAGCAGTGAATTCCTGAGCTGGGCCTCAGTCCTTCCAGAAGCATGAGTCTTTAGTAGACACTCCTTAATCTATGATTTTTGCTGGAATCCTCAAGTTTCTCTCAGTCTGAAGACAGAAGACTGGGAGCTAAAGACAGTGATACTCATATCTGTGTCTGTAAGCACACACCCTGACATCAGTTTCCTATGAGTATTTTCTCTCTTTATTTGGTTAAAGGTGTCTTGGAACTATGGAGCTCCCAACCCCCCCCCCCTCTGTGTGTGTGTGTGTGTATGTGTATAAATGTCTACCTTAAAAATATGAACCCACACAAGCACAGAACCAGATGACTTACAACTTCCTAGGACACAGAGGAGTTAGACTAGATAATAGAGGCTGAGTATTAGCTAATGAAATGCCACAGTCCAGTGCACAAGTCTTCAGTGCTGAATCCAAACAAAAACCTGGAACCAGTCAATATGATATGAAACACAAAGACAGATAAGTTCCTAAAAATACTTTAAAGGAAGTTTTAAATAATTCAAAAATCAATCTCTACCATAGGCTTATACAAGAATAAACTAAGAGATGTGACATGAATACTCCTAGAATTGTTCCGCCTCAAAGAGATCTTTAAAGCATATGAGTACTCCCTTTAGGACACACTTTTTGGAACTCAGAAAGGAACCTCTAGATTCAATGCTTTGGACTTCCAACTGAGAATGCCCTGTAACAGCAAATACTAGGAAGATAATTTTTTTCTCTGAAAGGTTTTTCCTTGCCTACCTGTAGTCAGACACACCAGAGTAAGAAACTAAAAATCAAACATCACACCAGAGCCAATAATAGCTTTCTCCCAGCTTTGGCTTTTCCCCAGGCTCACTACTCACCTTCCCTAAAACATACGCCCTACCTCATAGTGTTGGCAGAGTCCTCTTCTTCCTCTGCTGTTTAAGGTTAAACCACCAACAGTTCACTGACTTTCATGATTTATATGCCTTTCATGCATATCAATAAATTTGGCTACCTTTTCTTATGCTAACGTGTTGTTCTTTTTCTTCAGCACACTGAATTATTAGGAATAATTAGAGGGAAAGTCTGAACTTTGCTATGGTACATTTCTTTCCCAAATGAACAGACCAGTTGCTCCATAGAGCAAATCACAGGGACTTGTTGAGCATTACTAAGCAAGTCAATTATGGACCTATTATGAAAGATGCTTTCTGGGCCCCCAGGAAACTGGTATATATTTACAAAATGTACAGGTCAAATGGGGTGAAAAAGAGTAATATGTGTACCTATATGTAAAACAATCGGCAATTTGTGTGTGTGTGTGTGTGTGTGTGTGTGTGTGTGTGTGTGTGTGTGTGTGATGGGACCCAGGGCCTCTGGTGCTAGACAAGCATGCTACCACAATGCTATGGCTTAAACCCTACACTGTTTATATAGGTATCTCACATTTTTCCACTTTAAAGTTTAACCTAACATAATTTAAAAATGTGTACCAGTTTAGTTCTAGACTTCTCTAAGAAATATATATACAT
>NC_022018.1:37601653-37665422 GCF_000317375.1 Microtus ochrogaster
TATATATATAAAATCGCCAGGATATTTCTTTGGGACACACACAAGTTGAATTGTGACATTACTTCAGTAAAAGTGGTGCTACCTTCATTTTCATCAGCAAGGTTCACAAGCATGCAGAGGTATGCAAAGCGTAGTGTTCCTGTCTGTCTTATCTATTTCCAGTCACCTATTCTAATTATCACTGTGACACTATGCTGTTCCTTGTGTCAAGATTACTGAAGTCCTGGAGAAGCACAGACTTCTTCATCCTGCTTGCTCACAGATAGATACTTAAGAATATCTATCTTACCCTGTTCTTCAAAACATTGAGTGACTGAAGATTATAGCAGAAATCAGGTGTCCTGGGCTAAAGACCTTAGATTTGCCTTAAGGTTAGCCATAAAGGTTAGGCATGCTAGACCCACAGAAGTGACAATATGTACCTCCTTGTGTAGAATGTGCCTGGAGAACATTGAAAGGATGAGGCGGAGCAAATGGAAAGTCCATCAGAACTACACTGAAAACTTAGATGTGTGCCTATGAAAGCTTATAAAAATGTCATTAAGAACAAAATGAACATAAGTCTTGGTAAAGGTCCTTTGTACCAAAGAGAGCTTCTACAAGCAGTGTAGTCAGGCAGTCTTCACATGGAGTAGAACAACCAGGGAGAACGGTGTTGCATAAAGGTCTCCAAGGAGAATAGCCACTCAGGCTATTTGACACTGAGGAGCTGCACATTTCTGAATTAACTATCAGAAAGAACAAAGACTAAAACATAGAGTTGTTCTTACAGTTGATTCTGTCAGCAACTAAATGCCTTCTTAGGTACTTTACTTAAAAACTCAGGGGTGGGAGATAACTCAGTGGTTAGAAGAGTCTTACTGCTCTTGCATGGGACCTAGGCTCAGTACCCAGCATCCACACAGGATGTCACGACTGCCTGTAACTCCAGCTCTAGGGAGCCCAATGTAGTGACATTTCATCTGTATTGTAATAAATAAAGCTTGCCTGAAGATTAGAGAGTAAAACAATGCCACGGGTCAGCTTTATACACCAGGCAGTGGTGACACACACTTTCATTCCAGTACCACACTAGTTTATCACAGAAACTGGGCAGTGTATGCCTTTAATCCCAGTGGTGCACACCTTTAATCCCATTCCTAGAGAGGGTTATGAAGGAAACTGCTCTCAGGCACAGTTACATTCTGAGATTCCTGGAGGCAGGACTGCCATTTCAGTCTAAGAGACTAAGGTAGAGGTAAGAGCCAGTAACCCCAATCTCGCTCTCTTTCTCTCTTTCTCTGAGTTTGTTTGTTTCTTTTTTTCTGGTTTTATAAGACAGGGTTTCTCTGTAGCTTTGGAGCCTGTCCTGGAACTAGCTCTAGTAGACCAGGCTGGCCTTGAACTCAGAGATCCACTTGCCTGTGCCTTCTGAGTGCTAGGATTAAAGGCATGAGCCACCACCACCACCCAGCTATCTAAGTTTTTATTAATCATGCTTCAGTCCAACCCACTCTGGTTCCCAAAGGTACCTGCTCTCATGTGCACATATCTACATAGACATATACATATATAATTAAAAACTTAGAATATTGTAAGCTCCTAATTACCTCCCAAGGTTTTGTTGAGAGCCGTAAACTGCTCTGTCTTGCTCTAGTATCAAGAAGTTTCTCAATGAGATTCCCTAGTGACTGCTTTTACGCACAGACAATATTCTAGAAGGCTGAGGCTTTTAACTGCACGTGGCACTCGTTACAGTCACTCCTAAACTTCCTAAACATTCCCTGTGAGGAGACTGAAAATATTTCCAAGTTCTCCACAGGGATAGGGCTGGTATAGCTGGGGTTCATCAGCTGATTAATGGAGACAGAGTGAGAGAATCAGTGATGTGATCAATCACAGAGAAAAGGGCAAAGTGCACAATCTAGTATTTGACCTGTCAGAAAGAAAACTAAATAAACAAATATCCAGCATTCATGATGGCAGGTATTGTCTCATAAGGCACCCTAAGTATGTTAGTTTCTGTGGAAATGAGCTATACAGTGGTAAATTTTACTGGTTTCAATACTCAAAGCAAAAAATTTTATAAATATTTTCAAAAACTAAAAAATATCCATTATTTATTTAAAAAATATTGGAGGCTGGGTGAGTTAAATATAGTAGTAACAACAATGTCATGCTTTGATTATTTTTATTAACATTTATGTGTGTTTGCGTGTGTGTGTGTGGGTGTGTGTGTGTGCACACACACACAACCTCTAAGGAAGTTAGAAGAATATAAGATTCCCCTGGAGCTGGAATAACAAGCAACTGGGAGATGCCCCATGTATCTGTTGATGCTGGGAATCAAACTCAGGTCCTCTGCAAGAACCACACATGCTCTTAAGTGTTGAGTCATTTCTCTGGCCCATTTTATTATTTAGTACTTTGGTGTGGTTTCCAGAAGGTTTTCTTTTTGAGTACTAATAATACTTATTGTTATTGATAGAGATCAAACCCTAGGCCTCCAAAAGGCTAAGTATGCATTTTACCACTGAGTTATCACACCGCTAGAATATGTAGCATTACATAAAATTATGTTTCTTACAGATGTTGCTTAAAGTATATTTCTTAAAGTATATTTCTATCAGAGAGTACTTCAAATAGCAATTTTCATCCAGTGATGTAAACAAAAATGGATGTCAGCTCAACAGCCCAGAATAACTAGTGAAAGTTGTGGGAGTGGAAGTGGGGAGATGGCATCAGTCTATATAAATTCTTTGTCACTCAGGAAATGTGCAATGTTAGAACATAGAAATGTACTCTGTAGCACAGAGTACTACAATCTGTAACAGGCATTTAAAAACATTATTTATTTTATAATGCCTACATGGAAAGACTGTCTCTTAAACTGAAATCGCAACTTTAGATTATGCATCTTAAATAATACAGAAGTCTAGTGATTATCTCTGAAAAGGGAAAAATTAAAGTGGTTTTTCTGAAGCGGAAAGAGTC
This sequence comes from Microtus ochrogaster, assembly GCF_000317375.1. NCBI lineage: Eukaryota > Metazoa > Chordata > Mammalia > Rodentia > Cricetidae > Microtus > Microtus ochrogaster. Next base: position 37,604,627 of record NC_022018.1, read on the forward strand.
ACAGCAGAAAGCTGAGTACCCCAAATCAGGCTGGAGGATCACTATAGCACACAAGCAACTGACACCCACCAGTCCACACAATCAATGGTACCTCCATATTTACAGTTCAATAAGAGAGCAGGTGCTAAACTGGAAGATTAAGGTTCCATACAGAGACAATTTGTGAAATTATATGTTTATTCATTTACCTAAAAAACAAAACAACCAACCAACCACATGATGAAGTTGATACTGGCTGGGAAATAAGACAGGTTTCCTTTAGAACAGTTAAGTGTTTAAATTTAAACATTTGCAATAGAAAAACCCGTTTGATGCTTTCCAAAGAAAAATAATCAAACAAACATAGATGACTGGGGTATAATTTAATGGTATAGCATTTGTTTCCCATATGGGAGGCCTTGGGTTTCTTCTCCAGCATCCATCATAAAAGAAAATAAAATGAAAATAAAAACAAAAAAATCTATCTCTGGAAATGAAATTACAAAAGGAACTTTCTTTGCTCTTTTTTTTTTCTGTAAATGGCTTACAGCCTTCTGTGTTGTACATAGCTAATCTAAGTTACATCTGTATTTTAGTCACTTAAGCACCTCTCTAATGGTATCTGATATCAGATAGTCTCACATAGCCTGGACAGTCAGAAGCAAATGGAGGTCTGGGACAGTTTTTAAGCAAGGGAGTGAACAAGAGTCACACTTTATATGGGCCATAGGAGATCAGGACCACGGGAGAGTAGCATTTCTAAAAGGAATCATCTCTGCAAGCATGTTAACATCTCACAGAGAAGAGCAGGAAAAGTTTGAGCTGTTCTATCTTTGGACCATTAATACAGGATGCTGAATCAGGCCACCTCTCCAAACTCTTACAACTTAAAAGAAATTCTCAAAACAAAATTAACAACAAGAAAAAACAAAAACAAATAAAAAAACCTGTCATATTAAGTATACCCTTTGGGTCTGAAGAATGTTTCTCATACCAAAATAAATATTTAAGTACAAAGAGACAGAAGTGGTCACTTAGATGATAACTATGCTTTATATTGTGTTATAGTTGGGTAATGGCAGTGTAAAAATACTTTCTATTTTAATTTGCCTTTGCTAGTTCTTTTCTCCTCTTTAAAAATGTGGAATTTGTCAAAAAGATGAACAGAAATCATGAGCACATGATATGCCTTCTATGCCATACTGGTGTATTTTCAAGAGAAAAGAATTATAGCCAAATAGGATGCTGGCACGTGCATATAATAATGGTATACACCATTCTGACATTCTGACTTGTAATATGGACTGAACTATTAAAGGATTTAAATGTTCCTCATTAACTTTAATTAGCATTAATTTTTAACTTTTCCTCTCTCTCCTAAAATTAAATCTGAGCGTCCTTCCCAACCCTGTCCACCTCTAAGCAGTATTAGGATTAAGCAGGGTCTTTACAGTATTTTGACTAATTAGGCTATAGGGAAAACAATACCTCAAATAACTAAATTCTTTGATACCAAATTAATTTCAAAGTTTTTAACCCCTAACATTTTCTCTAAAAACGTGCATTAAACATTTTAAAACACCATCCTTGGTAGAATAAGAGCTTTCCATTCCTGTTGTTAAAAGCAAAGATCTACTTAAAAGTTGTGGAAGGTCTCCATTTTGTAGGTCTTCCTGTATGACAGGCACTGGGGAAAACACTATCCATTCACTATCTTGCCCAACTTTAAGTACAAAGAGTTGTAAAACATATTCTTCAGTAGAGATTTAACTTGGAGGTAGAACACTTGGCCTAGTGTGACCAGTATCCTAGGTTCCATTCCCAGCAACAACCACAATAAAAAGAACAAGCCCTCATCTGCCATACAGATGAGTAAGCAAGGGAGAGATCTCCCAACCAAGATCTATGGTAGATGGGAGAGCTAGGCCTGAGGTCATGAGAACGGGACAGCTGGCCTGGCACCACATCTGCTGCAGTATTCTAGAAAGCAGGTCCTGTGACTTCATGACAACACAGTAGAGCTGACTTTGTAAGTGGGGGCATGACTGAATCTGCTCTGGGGTTTTGAGAGTGAGAGAGCTGACCCCAAATCCATCATCTGCGATGTGGTGGCATGGACTAGGGAAAGATGCCCTCCTCACCCTAGTCCCTTACTGCCTGTGGCAGGCTAGAGAGCTGACCCTGCCTCTCACCAGCTGCAGCACTTGGGAGAGTGGCCCTGCACCAGGAAAGTGAGCCCTGCACCTCACATGGGCAGTATGGTAGAGCTGACCCTGTTGATGCTAGCTTGGTGGTGTGGGCAAGACCTCCCACACTCCCATAGCCTGTGGCAGGCAGGAAAGCTGGCCCTGAGGTCAGGAGAGCAAGAAAGCTGTCCCTGTCTCTCACCAGCTGCACCTCACTTGGGCAACACAGGAGAGTTGGCTCTGGTGGTGCAGATATGAGGGTGTGAATGAGCCAGCCCAAGGGTGTGAGAATAAGAGAACCAGCCAGCTCTGTCCTTTGCTGCTTACTGCACGGGGTAAGCTAGCCAGGGTGATGTTGGAGAGTTCACCCTGGTGATAATGATAAGGGAAAGCTAACAGGCTAACCAACCCAGCAACCACCCAGGCCCAGAATCAAGGTTATGAGTTGGTCACCCCAACATCCATCCCATCTCTGATCTACTGAAGCATGTGAAGGGGCCAGTCCTGTATACTCACAGCTGTCGGATCTCCATGACACAAGACAATAAGAGTCTATCCAATAGGAGTCCCAGTGAGGGCCCAATATTAATAGTGTGGCAGAAACCAGAGGCCTTGAACAAGACCAACAACTCACTGCAATGAACACTTGCAAGTAAAGGACTAAAGGGTGTGCTGTCTGACTCACTGTGTCATACTATAGCTTCCATGATGAGATTTTTCTCTTCTTCCTTTTTTCTTTTCTTTTAAATTTTATTTTGTTTTATTGTAAGGTGAAGGAGTATGCAAGGGCAGAGGAAAGATTTGAAGGGACAGGGAGGTGAGTGGGACAGAGATTCATGATGTGAAATTCACAAAAAATCAATAAAAAATAAAATTAGAAAAAAAAGAAACAAACAACAACAAAAAACAAAACTCCCTACCCAATACTGATCTAAATGTGAACTCTAGAGTTTGTTATGAATCAGGGAGGGGAGGGAGGAAGAGAGAAAAAAACTCTTGGATGTTTGTTTCTAAAACAAAGATGCTATAATAAAATATAATATTTCATAAAATGGAAAACAAGGGCCAGAAAAAAATAGTATGTGTGGAACATCACAACATTAAATTACAGACTTGTAAGCTATTGGTTACAATTTTTGGAAATAAGTCAAATGATCAGTTGATCTTTTCTGTGAGGAATGAAGGGTCAAAGTAGCATTACAAACTGCTTTTTAAAAGGATTTATATGTATGTGTGTATTCATGTAAGTATGCACATGTGTGTGGGTGCCTGCAGAGACCAGAAGAGGGTGTCAGATCTTTTAGATTTGTGTGGTTAGAGAGTTGTGAACTTTGCAAAATGGTTTCTGGGAATCAAATTCCTATCTTCTAGAATAGCAGAGAACACTCTTAACAGTTGTGCCATCTCTGCAGCCTTATAAACTGTCTGATGCATAGAATGTGTACTCTGTACAATCCTTTCATTATATAATTTGCATATTTTTTAGTATTCATTATTAATTCCAGCCTTTATTGTTAATGAACCCTAGTTTTGTTTCTAGTACTCACACTGGGTAACTTACAATAGTCTATAATTCCAGTTCCTGGGGGAATTCAATACCTCTGGTCTCTATGGGCACCTTAACACATCTGCACATACCCACAGACAGATAAAACATATACACATATGTACATTAGAATAAATATTAAAAAGGTAATATATATTCTAGTAGAAATTCTGTCCCTTAAAGAGTAAGACAAACAGTGTAATTCTTTTTGAAAAGACAACATTCTAGCTACAATGGAAAAACAGAATAATATATGAAGAATGACAACATGCAATCTTCCACCTTGGAAACATCAGACTTTAAAGGAACTTGTAGTGTAAGTTCCCATCACTATAGTTGAGCTGCAAGACCACCAGTGTAACACCAGCTCTCAGAAAGCCGCAGGGTGGCCTTGCAAAAGTACACAAAGCAGCACAGGAACAGGAAACAAGCCAGATGGTTCTGCTGAGAAAGTATTTTTTTCCCTGAATAAATCCAAAAAAAGTATTAATAGGTCAAATGCAAAAATACAGAGAAAGTAAAATGGAAGTCTAGTCGGAGATGTATATAAATGAAGCACAATTGGTTTTGCATTATATTACAATCTGCATTGATAAATACATGTTAGGAGAAGAAGTTACATATAGATTAATCCCATAGTAGGTCCCATTGACAGAACTTTTAAATATAATCTGAAGTAACTGCAATGTGTACTCTGGCTTCTTACACACAATGTAAAATGTGATTATCTCCCACTACAAAAAGTCTATAAGCAGGATGACACCTGACATAGAAATCTAAGTTGGTTTCTTAAGAGGAAAAACATATGCAAAAGGCTCCCTTAGTCTATATCTGTGCCACAGAAGGCACATGATCTTGGGCAAGTATCTTCTAGGGGACCTGGTTTTGTGTGCACAAACTCATTGTATCTCTTAGAGGGCACTTCTTCCATCTCTTCAATTAGAAGCTTGGAGCAGAACACCTGACTGCTTAGATGCCCCTCCAGCAGATTGGCATGAGACATACATGTGGCTAATGAAATCCTTGACCAAGCTGTTGGAGTTCTGTGTCCTTCTTTGTTCTGACTCTGGCCACATCTGACTGCCTGGCCCAGGTGGAAAGAACATAGGAAAAGAAGAGTTACTATCTGCCTGGGATCGTAGGAGGCTTGGAATAATCCCAAACAGATCCCTGGCATCTCTGAGTTACATGCTGGCCACTACCAACCCTTGGACTTCATGCATGCCTCTATTGACATATGAAGCAATTGTCAAGAATGGTTACTGGGAACATTAGATTGTGAGACTTTGTTTTATTGCAAACAAATAGTGGCTCTGAACACTGTAAATCTATACTGTCAGCAAAAGAGTCTCAAAGACATAATGCAAGGCTTCTTCAGTGTCTGAATTAGACAAACCCATACACACCTTAGAACTGAGGAGCAAACCAAGGGCACTGAGCTTGCAAGGCAAGCCCTCTCTACCACTGAGTTAAAACCCCAATGACAAAAGCTGTTTTCTGCAAATAAAAATAGAGTTGTTCACAAATGCAGGAGTGGGAAGGACTTCCCTGGTGCTCAAAATTGGCTAACAACCTCTGAAAAGTCAAAGCTGTGCTGAAAACCTCCGGTTCTTGCAGGTGTCAAAACTGTCTGAAAAGACCTTTAGTAGACTATTATCTATCCAATTCTGACTTGTGTGTTCTAGCCTTCTATTCTCATGTATACTTTTACTCCATTCTACATGGAAAACACAGATTCAGAAGAAATAAATGAGTACCTGTATATAATAAAATGCTTTGCCTGCTGCTATGGCTGATGAACAAAAATATGGGGTAAGGAGGTTTACATTTAAATCACTATTGGCCCTGTCACAGATATCCTGCTGGAAGAGCAGGGCCCTATCTGACACTCACAAAAGAGGGAGGGAGGAAAAAGCAAGGGAAAAAGGGAATGAAGGGAGATGAAGAGTAAATGATTTAGACACAGGAAAGAAAGAGCAGCTAAGGACAGGGAAGGTCAGCATCTGGGCAGTTAGGAGAGATTCCACTAAAGTGTCTAAGCCACTCTGCTTTCTTTGAGCCTTATTAGCCTTCTATGATCCTAGGGTTCTACGCCATACATACTTAAGCTAGCAAACCTGTAATTCTTCAGGGATAATTTTAATAAATGACTCACACGCCCGAGCCACTCAAGGATGCTGTTTCCCAAAGGCCCTGACAGATCGTAAACCACAATGTAACTTTCAGCTCTACTGACAAAAGGCAATGGAATTTAAACCACCCTGCCATTTCTTGAACCTTCTTCAGTGTTTTGTTTTAAAGATAAGGATCAAATGAGTTCTGTAAAACTTGTATTTCCTGTACAGAGGTGATATCTTCCTCAAATTATATGACTGTACAACTATTAAGTTAATACTGAAGAGGAAGTCTTCTGTTTAAAATGTAGGATTGGGCCTTGTAACTTCTGGCTTTTCAAATATCTCACAGTGCTTCTCATTCCATTTCTCATGTTGAGGTTGAATAAGGGGAGAACTTAGAAGGTCAATGACAAAACAGGTCATTTAAAAAATTATTATAATTGTTTGTACACCTAGTGAAATATATATAGCTGTGCAGTGGTCACTATTTAAAGACAGAGAAGTATGTTGGAGACTTGGTTAAGTGATTAAGAGGAGTTGCTGCTCTTGAAAACAAATGGCAGTTCACAACCATAATATGTATTGTAACTTGAGTTCTAGGGGAGCTGACACCTTCTTCTGGCCATTGTAGGCACTGAACACACACACACACACACACACACACACACACACACACACACACACGTGCACATAGCCATGCAGGCAAACACTCACGAATAAATGGATATTTAAAGTCAGTGGAAAGAAGCTTTGAGACCTCATAAGGATAGCTGAGATACCAAAAGTGGACCTGTAAACCAAGCACTGAAGACTCAGGAGATAGGAATGAACCTCAGCACAGGCACCAACGGAGGTCTTCACGGAATAAAGGGCAGCTTCTTATAGCGACAGTGCTTTTTTGTTTCTGTCCTAGTTAGAGTCAAAGGTTTCTAGGAAGAAACCAAATGCAAAAATGCAAATCACAGGAGATCAAAAGCCAGGAATATAATATTCTATTTGAGTTTAAGAAAAGATCTGATGAGAACTTCCTGTATTTATGTTTAAACTTGAAATTTTAGATACAGTTACAATCAACAAGTTATTTCTGACATAAAGGAGACACTGTGTGAAGAAAAGAAAAAAAAGTATGTGAAACTACTGGAATACTAATGTTTGTCTTTTCTTAGTAAATAGGAGGTAGGTATTATTGTGTCATATTCTTGGTGGCTAGAGGTGGGAGGCCACAATCATCTGCCTGGAATGCCTCCTGTCCCCTCTAACACAGGTGCCCAAACAACCTTCATTATGTTCTGTGAGTCAGAGGCTTTGTGACAAACTGAGGGACTGGACCTGTCTTTTCAACATGTAGGACTCAATCCACCAGCAGGAAATGAGGTGACGCCCACCAAGAACCTCATCGAAAACTGCAGAGTACTCTCCTTTCTTCTTTCTGTACAGCCTGCTTTGTATCTTGCTCTCCTGTGAAGTAAGTCTGAATAGAAATATTCAAGGCTTCAGGGACACTGCTCTAAGTTCCAGTTCATACTCAGGTATAGCACAGCCATGGATGCCATCCCCAGCACATCACACCCAGGATTTCTAAGTACAATGGTATTTATGTTTAAAAACAAAGGCCCTAGCAAGGCAGTGATGGGGCACACCTTTAATTCCAGCACTTGGGAGGCAGAGGCAGGCAGATCTAGAGGCTAGCCTGGTCTATAAGGGCTAGTTCCAGGACAGACTCAAAGCTACAGAGAAACCCTGTCTCAAACAGCCCACAATAAAAATAGATAAATGAATAAACAAACAACAAATCAACTCCAAACAAACAAACAAACAAACAATCCCCCGCAAACAAAGTCCCTTATTAGATGACCTGCTCCCAAATTTAGTGTGTTGGAGTTAACAAAAGACGAGGAAAGAAGAAAAACAAAACTAAAGATTTCCAGTAAACCTGCAATAAAAATCTGTGTCTACCTAGAAGGATTCTTCATTAAATGAGTGCCTTGAGAGCTGAGCCATCCCATTAAAAAAGAGGATTCTAAACTGTTCATGCCACGTTATCAGACACAGGAAACACTAGATTTTGAGCTATTATTCTGCTTTTATTTTATTTTTTTTAATTCAGTGTCAGTGGATCTTGCATTTTTATAGTTTTTTGTCTGCTCAGATAACATTAAAAATAGGAATAAAGTCTAATAGTTGAACCTAATTTCTAATTTTCTACTGTTAGAAGAATCTGGCACAGCATAAGAGCATATAGTTAAAACTACATTTTCTTTACAGCAGGTTCTTGAACTTGTTTTGCTGGAATCCTGGAAATCCATCACACATCCAACAACAAAAATGTGGTAAAATCATGTTCAGTGAAATGCCTTAGGCTAAGAAAATCTCAATAATAACAGATATCTCATATGTATATCACATTTTATACAATTTAAAAAGGATGACAATTTAGAAAAAGTCATATATTTGCTGGAATTTGTTCTGTACTAGGCAAGTTGGGTTTCAAATAAAGTTGGAATTCAAAATAAAGATGAAAAAGATTGAGGCCCTCCCTTAAGGGTTCCCTAAGAAATAACACATAGTCCCAAGTCAATGGAAGACCACTGTGACTCAAGCAAACCTTTAGGGATAATCTATTATTGACCGTCTTATGCCTATGCATAAATGGGCATGTATGTAGTTAAAACCATGTTTAATATGGAGAAAGAATGTTCAAAGTAAGCAAAGGTTTGCATGATCTACACCTGTCAGTCCAAACAGAGAGTCACTTGAGTTATAGCCTTAATAATAATTAATTTTAAAAAAATGCCCCAAACAATAATCAGGGTCCTCGAGTATCTTCACTCTTGTGGCCCTGACCTTGCACTCTACAGCTTTGCTTTGAATAAAGTCTCGCTGTTACATTGCAATCTGTATGAGATTTTATTGCAATTTGTGTTAGTCTTTATTTCATTTCTTTAAAGGAGAAACCAGGAACCTGGAAATATTGTCCAGACTCCAACCATGTTGTTGTTACGATCCCACTCATGAGAATGAGAAGAAGAGACATTAGGAGTAAATAGGAGCAAAAATAAAGAGTGTTTCTTTACTCAAGGGAATGTTTGGCTTAGGACATTTTGGTTTTGTGGGTTTGGATAAAAGAGTACAATTAACTGTTTGTATTAAAGGGTCCCCTGAGGCCAAGCCCAGGAACCTGGGCATAGTGTGGGCACTCTAATGGTCCAGAAACCAACAGGGCAGATCCCTAAGCCTCCCAGTCAGGCTTCATGAGGATACACCATGTAATTTAAGTAAATGATTTCCTGCAATAAAGGTGACCATAAGTAGAATAAAGCCAAATTATGTCTGACAATGAACTGAAAACAGGGATTTTTGCCCTTTAGTTTTTGTGATGGGGACAGAGAAGGAAAAGAGAATAAGAGATAGAGAGGAAGAGACAGAAAAGGGGGAGAAAATGAAAGACAGTAGAGAAGAGAAATTTGGAGAGACAAATTTATAGTATTTGTATGTATACAGATCATGAATATAAAAGACAATATTGATTGCAAATACATTTTTTCCTTTCCACAATGCACTAGTGTAAAAGTGAAGCACTGAATGCTAGTATTCGGTTATATTTGCAAATATATCTGCGAGCTTAGGTGGTATCCTATGTAATGAGGATATTCCATCTACACTGCACAAATGATCTAGCTATTAAAATTAAAGAACTTTCATTCATTCACGGGAAAAAGTAGGTATCAGGTGAATGAAGCTGAGAGTAGGGGACCTAGAGGAGTGTTGGAGGCCTATATACAAAAATGAAGGTGGAAGGCAGGCAGATGGGAAGAGGAGGCAGAGAAACGTTTATACAGAAGATGTGACTGTATCATCTGAGTGTGAAAAGAACATTTACATTTTGATTGGAGATTAATCTTGAGGACAAGAACCACAATTCTCTTTAATATAATAGGTATGACAACTTGTCTCATCCATGGGAATCCTAGAGGGCAGAGGACAAGTAATGTTAAATGCTACTCATAAGAACTATAAATGCCATTTACAGTTTCCTAACCCCTATCCATAGGCTCTATGACTACAAGAATCTGCATGTGCTTTTCTATGTCCTTACACTCACATGAGTATACATATACACCTAGACATATACTTCAAGAACTGCTCTTTAAAGATTTTAATGCATCTGTATTTGTATATGGTAAGTGTGTATGTATGTTCAAATGTATTTCTATATCTGTGCAGATGTGCTGTGTGATAATACTTTTATACCCTGTAAAGATTTGTCACTTGTGAAATGTTGATTTGCTAGTAGCTAGGCAGGAAATATAGGCAGTGCGACCAGACTAGGAGAATTCTGGGAAGATGAAAGCCTAAGTCTGCAGTCACCAGCAAGATGCAGAGAAAGCAAGATGAGAAGACCTCACTGAGTAAGGTCCTAAGGCACATGGCTAAACATAGATAAGAATAATGGTTTACACTTTAGAGTATATGCCCAAAGAATGCTCAATCGTACCACAAGGATATGTGCTCAACTATGTTCATAGCAGCATTGTTTGTCATAGTCAGAACCTGGAAACAAACTAAATGTCCCTCAACTAAAGAATGGATAAGGAAGATGTGGTACATTTACACAATGGAGTACTACACAGCAGAAAAAAGTAACGAATCTTAAATTTTGCAGGCAAATGGATGGATCCAAAAAACATCATATTGAGTGGGGTAACCCAGACCCAGAAAGACAAATATCATATATACTCACTAATCAGTGTTTTTTAGACATAAAGCAAAGAAAACCAGCCTACAAATCACAATCACAGAGAAACTAGACAACAATGATGACCCTAAGAGAGACATACATGGATCTAATCTACTTGGGAAGTAGAAAAAGACAAGATCTCCTGAGTAAACTGGGAGCATGGGGACCATGGGAGAAGATTGAAAAGGAGGAGAGAGGAAGGGAGGGGAGCAGAGAAAAATGTATAGCTCAATAGAATCAATAAAAAGAATAATGGTTTAATTTAATTGTAAGAGCTAATTAGTAATAAGTCTGAGCTAACAGACCAAATAGTTTAAAATTAATATGAGCCTCTGTGTGTTTCTTTGGAACTGAATGGCTGCGGGACCAGGCAGGACAGAAATTTCTATTTACACAGATGCAGGGTGGCCAGATGTTGACATAAGGTATTAACACAACAGCTGGGATTATAGGCAGGTGCCAATCCTGCCTGGCTTTTATTTTATTAAGGGTTCTGAATTCTGGTTCTCATGCCTGCATAGCAGCATATTATCAGTTGAGACTTATCCTGAATCCTGGTTTTTAAATGTATTGTCGTGTATTTAATTTTATATGTTTAATATCAGACTAAAAATGCATTCACCCTCATAGTCACATCGTGAGTAATCCACATGAGAAACAGAGAAGAACAAGTGTCTTTCATCCAGACAACAACTAGGTGGGGCTATGTTTTCGATTTGGGATCAGAGCCATTATTTCCAACCTATCAAAATCTGACCATATGAAACAAAGAATTATGACTTTGTATATTTTTCTTAGCTTGATAAACATATTAAAATTTTAAATTTTTTTCCACAGGCTAGGATGTAGCTCAGTTATAGAACACTATCCCATCAAGTACAAAGTTCCACCCTTAGCAACATATACAGATATACAAACACACTACACAATATATGTATGCACACAATACTCTTTATGTACACACACTATATATATATATATAATATACACCATACTTTACATGCACACACACATACACACACACACACAAACTTGCACACACTATATACACCATGGTCTAAATATACATACACACACAACTACCATATATATATACACACATATACCATACTCTGTATACCCACATACACACATACCCTTCCTTGGAAAATGAAACCTCCTAACTGTACAGGGAGCTATTAAATGAAGACTTTGAAAAGTACCCCAAGAGCACATCTTCATTTAGAAGAATCGCAAAGTTTCTATGTTTTTCTAACAAACTCAACATTTCTAGAAAGACAGCCTGAAAATGTCTTTTGTCAGGTTCCAGATAGGTGTTGCCCCTCAAGGGAAAGGAGCCCTCTTGTGCTAAGAGTGTACTTTTATAGCTCCTGCCAATGAACTTATCCAGTATTTTCTGGCTAGAATCATGTTCCAGAAAATTTTATAAACATAAACCACTGTCAGAGCTTATTAATCAAAAACTGTTATCAAAATCTTTATGTAAGCACCTGGCACCACTTTGTAGAGTATTAGTAGGTATCTATACTTGTCTTTGTTGTTGTTGTAGTTATTATTTTGTTTTGTTTTGTTTAAAGGGTACCTAGGTCCCCAGTTAGTTCCTGGGGCAGCTGAGGATAGGGAACCTGAAATGATCCTATCCTATAGCCATACTGATGAATATTTTGCATATCACCATAGAACCTTCATCTGGCGATGGATGGAGATAGAGACAGAGACCCACACTGGAACACTGGACTGAGCTCCCAAAGTACCAATGAGGAACAGAAGGAGGGAGAAGATGAGCAAGGAAGTCAGGACCAAGAGGGGTGCACCCACCCACGGAGACAGTGGGGCTGATCTATTGGGAGCTCACCAAGGCCAGCTGGATTGTGACTGAAAAAGCATGGGATAAACCCGGTCTCTCTGAATATGGCGGACAATGAGGGTTGCTGAGAATCCAAGGACAATGGCACTGGGTTTTGATTCTACTTCTTGTTCTGGCTTTGTGGGGGCCTAGCCAGTTTGGATGTTCACCTTCCTAGACCAGGATGGAGGGGGGAGGACTTTGGACTTTCCACAGGGCAGGGAACCCTGACTGCTCTTCAGACTTGAGAGGGAAGGGGAGAGGAGTGGAGGAATGGTGGGAGGAGTGGGAGGCTGGGAGGAGGCGGAAATTTTTTTTTCTCAATAAAAAAAAAGGGTACCTAGGTACCTAGGTCAAGAAAGTTTGGGTCCCTACCTCAATCTAAGCAGGGCAGACAACATAGTCAGATGTCATGTATTTGAGGTAGCCATCCTAATATAAAAAAAAAAATTCTTAACTTTGTATAATAGAGCTTTTTCCTCAGTCTTGTGTGACTTTAAATAAAGCATAGAAAATTGTAATTAGCTGCAATTAGAATTGTGACCATGGCATTTCTCAACTGAGTCTATGTTGAAGCCTCCTTCTTTGACTGTATTTCACCATCTTTCCTACAGCACAGACAATGGGAGTTGGCTTGAACAGAGTGTCCATGATCAGTACACTGCACACTCACTAAGAGTTTTTTCACTATTCATGAAGGAAAGAAACATGAAAATATCCAACGGGCCCAGTTTGTGGAACAGATGAAGTCCCAAATAAATAAATAAATAAATATAAGCACTGCCAAGTTAAGGACCCCAGTGCTTCAAACACATGGGACTGGCCATACCTTCCCCAGTCTATGGAGATGGTGACAGTATGTGCGGAAAATTTTAACTGGGAAATTGCAAACTGATATTTCCCCCAACTTCTTCTTTCTATATATTTACAGCCTGGTTTATTCCCCTATAGAAAACTCCCGGCACGGAGATTAGCTAAACCTACCTCCTCATTCAGCTGTATTAATAACCTGCATCCTTATTAATGCCATAAACCTGCCTTTTCAATTTAGTTAGATGTATAAAACAAACTTGCTGAATTTCCGAACCATTGGTGTGTTTCCATCAGAGGACACAGCCCATCCAATCCCGGATTTTCTATACATGTGTCTGTCCTTTCTTCATGACTCACAAGCCAGTCAGGTCAATCCCTAAACTGCGCAGGTCACACCAGACCAGTGAAATAGTAAAGAAAATAAAAACGTGGAAAGTTTCAGGGATCTAGCTATGTTTTATTAGAAATATAAAATCTTGATGTCTTATCTTTGCATAAATTAAGATTCAAAACTGAAGGCCATTAGCACTACAGCAATTAGTAAATAGTACTTTTTAAAATGTTGTATTATTTGATGTTAATTATGGTATAAGGGAGGTCAGCATTTTGAACACTTCAAAATGTTTATAAAAAGAAACTGGAAAAGTTGTAACGACTTATTCATTTGGAATAGATCATAATTTAATGCAGTTTTAACATTTGTTCTTCAAATTGAAAGGTATTTTGTCCACTTAAATTATTCTTAAAGCATTTTAGCCTAGGGAACAGGACTGTAAGTAGATGTTAATGAGTCAGAATCAGCAACAAGAAATGACTGCATAAATTAATATAAAAATGTTTATGAAACAAAGAGAGTATGTATAATATCCCCAAATTTGTAGCTAACAAATTTTTAGAGCTGTCACATCCTTTTCACAGATGAATAAATTGAGGTATAACTGGTGTGAGCAGAGCAGAAATTCATCTTATTATTGGGATCTACCATGTTGAAGCAAGAAAAGCAATTGTTCGCCACACCTATATGAAAAACTTCTAGATTTACCAATAGTTTTATGTTTAAATGGGAGGCACTGTGTTCAATTAATATGTGTAAATGACATATTAGTATGACCTGTTTGTTCTATACCTGCCAATAGGCTATCTGTCAGGAAACACATGTTTCTTAAACAAGTCATACTCCTCTGTACTTTTATGACTGTTGCCTTTATTTCTGGTAAAAAAAAATGTGATTGCAAGTCTCTAAAATAAACTCATTTTAATAAGCTTAGAACCAAAAGAAATGACACTACTTCTTTAAATAAAATGCAGTGAACTACAAAATTTTAAATAATGCCGTTTCTTTTTTCAGGAACCATGTAATTTAGACTTATTTGAGAACATATAAATGCGAACTAATGTAAGAAACAGCTTCTTACATTAACAACATATGTTACTGCTGGAAACCCAGAATCCTCCATACACAAAACCACTTGTCTAGAAGAACAAAAAGCCTGAGCTGTCGCAGTGCCTTACTGTGTGAGAGTGACTGGGTTGTGTGTCATGTGACACTTTCCCATTTTTTATTAAAAGACCTAATCACCGTAATCACAGGTGGATCTTTTCATATTTTGGCTTTGGGGCATATAGTACTACACCGACTTGTCACTTACTACTGTGACTTCATTTGAGACAAACTTTGAAATGTATTTAAGCTAAAATGTTTATGAGCTTTTAATTTTTACAAGAATACAAACAGGCCTTTGTGTGAAGATCTGGCTGTACCTCCTAGAAAAGGTACTTGACCCTTTCAAGTGCTAAAGGTCTTAGTTTAAGTAATCCAAGATTGGATATGACTTGTTGAAGATAGGAGAACTGGTGGTATTGTGAACGTTGGGGTGGGAAAGGAGGGAAATATGAAACAAGTCAGGTTGATAAAAACTTTAGAGAGCAAATAATAACCTTCCAACACTATAAACACCAATTTACACATCCATCAAAGTACTGGCCAGCACTTTTGTTTCAATCAAATTAAAAGAAAATTTGGGAAGGATTTCTTTGTTAAGTAGAATCAGCATGCCCAATCTATGCTTCTGAGCCGTGCATCCTTAAACAGAGTTTAACATGTTTAACCATATTTGTGTCAGCAGAAGCTTATGTCTGACCACTTCTAGGTCAACCTTCTCACTGCAGGGCTGGCATTAAAAGTATCAACTGATGCAGGCAGTTTTAATGTAACGAGTCAGGTCTTACCTCTACATAGTCCTTGGCATGGCCCCAGTCTCGTTTGGCATCCAGATTTCCCAAACTGAAACATTCCAGTTGTCCAAGGTAAATCTTAGCTACTGACCTGCTAATTTTTCGAGTAACAAAATTTGCTCCTAAAAAGAAACAAAAGATGTATTATCAGTAGAGTACATTTGACATTTAACAGTTTGGTACACCAAACACAGTATCAGCCTCTGGGCATTTCTTTCATCCTATCTCCCCCCTAAAAACAATACCATAAAAAGGAGAACGATCATTAGCTGTCAGTTAGACAAGCTAAGAAGCTCTAACTCTAAGTGTCATATCAGCTCTACTTTCATAACAAACCTTTCTTCTTTGGAGGATGTCTTAACATTCCTAATTTGCTGTTCCAATGTGTAACCCAGGCTTTAGGCCAAAGAAAAGCTATTGGAATGCCAGCTGTTAAACAGAAAATTTTAAAGTATTGTATAAAGGGAAATGCCAGAATGGAAGACAGACATCTAAGACCACCCTGCTTTTTTTTTTTAAAAAAAACACAAACATCATATATTTCTATTAATAAGGCTATGCTAGGACCCATGGGAAGAGGAAGGGAAGGAACCATTTACAGGGCAAAACTAGTTACAGGAAACCCAACAGGAATTTCCTCGGACTGCCTTTCTCTTAACAAAATAAGTGGTGCTCACTCTCATCCAGAAACCTGCATATCCAACAAAATATAAAGTATGATACAGTTCCAAGTCAAGAGTTTTTCTGTAGCAAACTTAGTACAAGGTCATTTTCCAATTTCATGTAAATGTCATCTACAATAATGGACTTCTATACAAATATTTGAAATGTTTGGATAAAATGTACCATAAATTGGCAAAAGTATTGAAATTGTTTTAATTTTCAGTTTCTTAATGATAACTTCCATACACCTTTACTTTATTATTTCTTCATTATGGAAATGGAGTCTCAAATTAGATACGGTGGTACAGACTTGCAATATCAGGCTACCTTGGGCTATATAATAAGATCCTTTCTCAACATACACACACACACACACACACACACACAATTTAATACATATATTGAAGACAAAAGTTACATCTATCCATAATTAAGTTTGTATGGGGAGAAGGTACTAACAGGGAAGGGGGAGGGGAGGGAGAGAGGGCGGTATTGTGAGAGACTAAGAGAGACTGAGGGAGACTGAGAGAGTGGGGAAACTTTTTGTTGACCAGGCTCCTTCTATGCTCTGGGCTCAAGAGATCCTCCTGTGTCCTTGAATAATTAGGATGTGTGTGCCAGGTTTCTCCCTAACATAAAGAAAGTACTTCTGGGATGAGTTTATTTAAGTCTCTGTATCTAGGTAAGGTTATGAGAAAGGCCTCCTAATGACTTTTTACAGTTTAGATACGGGGATAGTAACAACATATGTCAGGAGCTTTGCTTCTGTTCGTTTGTGCAGACAGAAAATGAAGGTAAATATGACAAAAAATTTGAGCTTCTGAAAAAACTGGCATAGGAACAAGGGGGATATTTCTAAATATATTTTCTAAACTTTGGCAAGGACATAGACTACAAGTTTAAACACAAGCTCTAAACATTCACAGTGATCTTGTATCCTTAAAAGCATGATGAGAATGCCACGGAAAACCAAATGTTTAAACACTCCTAGCTCCTCATGAGGGCATTAAGAAACGGAAGTTGGGGGAAGTGATGCAGAACACACATCCTAGCCCTCAAGAGGTAGAGGCAAGTTAGGCAGTGGTGGCACAAGCCTTTAATCCCAGCACTCAGGAGACAGAGACAGGCAGATCTCTATGAGTTCAAGACCTGCCTGTTCTACAAGAGCTAGTTCCAGGACAGGTTCCAGAGCTACAGAGAAATCTTGTCTTAACAAGAAAAAAGAGGTGGATATAAGATTAAAATTTCAGGCCAGCATGAACAGCTTCAACACAAGAGAACTGTCTCAAAACAACCTCACAACAACAAAAGAAATCATTTTCATCTTTCCATGGATATTGACAAAACACAAAGGACCATCAAGAAAGAGCCTTTTCAAATAAAATATTTAGTAAAATTTTTTGTTTTGAAAAATTTTAATATTCTATGGGCCTGTATAAACTTAAGATTATGAGTAAATACAGGTTTATGTCACTGTCAGGACTAAGTTATTATCTCAAAACACATAAATATAAAAAGTGATATCAAACGATTAAACACCCAATAAGAATTAGTGAGAATTTTTTCTATTATCATTAAACTAATGTTTTGTGGGGTCCAAAGAAATGTCTGACTTCATTTGACTTATCTTACATCCAGGATAACCTGAGCAATTACTCAGGAACAGGAAATAAATAGGCATGGCCTACTGACAGACAGTGCAGAGGGAAGTGGGCAAGTGTAACCATGCTGAAGCACAATGGGTGCCATTTTGCAGACAAATACTGCACATACTTTTTCCAGTCACCCAAACTCAAATAATTACACAAAAACTGTATTAATTGGAACACTGGCTTATTAGCTCAGGCTTCTTATTAACTAACTTTTACATCTTAAATTAAGTCATTTCAATTAAATTTATATATTGCCACAAGGCTGTGGCTTATTGGAAAGGCTCCAGAATCTGTCTCCATCTGCAGCTACATGATGTCTCTGATCCGGCTTTCTTTCTCCCAGCATTCAGTTTAGTTTTCTCACCTGGATATATTCTGCCCTGCCATAGGCCAAAACAACTTCTTTATTAACCAATGATAATAAAACATATTCACAGCATACAGTGGAGAATTCCACATCATTTGCTTATTCTAGATATTTTATATAACTCTTTTGTGATCATTTCTTTTATTTAGAATAACAAAGTAAGGTTGATACATGTTGTGCCTTGATTCAGAACATCATTACAATTTTATGGTTAATGTTCTTCCATAGGAAAACAATAAATTTTATTTGCATAGCCATTAGCAGATGGACATAGAGTTTCCATAGTTTAGGTATTATGATTAAAGCTGAAATGGACATTTATGTATAAGTTTTTGTGTGGTGAACATATATTTAATTTCTATTGTGACTATACATAGGGGTTGAACTGGTAGATCACACAGTTGATTTATGCTATAGCCTATAAGGAACTGTGAATTGTTTTTCAAAGGGGATGAACAATTTTACATTTCCACAGCAATGACTCTGACTCCTTGGCATTCTCCCCAACACATACTGGTTATGGTATGTGTTCTTTGCTACAGTCATCTCAGTAGGTACTGATTTGGCTTTGACTTGTCTTTTTCTAAAAACTAAACAATTGTTGTTAAAACAACAATCTTTGTTTTTATATGATTATTGGACAGCCATATATCTTCTCTAGAGAAGGTTTTAACTAGATTTCTAATCTTTTAATTATAGAACAGAAAGGTTCTTTATACAATCTGGATCCTAGTCTCTCTATGAAAATATTTTCTCACTGTGCATACTATTGTCACTCTTCCAGTGGTGCTCAGTAAAGTATATATTTTGTATGGGTTGGATTTTGCTTGTTCCTTTTTTTTTCTCTCTTTTTTGATGAAGTTCATTTGCATATTTTGCCTTGGTTATATGCAACACTGTGATTCTACTCAAGGTTTTGTCTAATCTAATATAGTGGAGACAATTATCTTTTTCTTTTATTCATTTGGTCTGTTTGTCCTTATGTTTAGATTTGATTGCTAACTAATTTAGTATATGGTATAATTAAAAGGCCCAGGTTTCATCATTTGCATATAGATAAGCAACTGTCCCACTGCCTACTGGAAAATAATTCTTCCCCCACTAAACTTGCATCTTTCTGAAACCCAAGCACAAAAGAGAGTTTATTTCTGACTTCAACACCACTCCTATGACAAATGTCTATTAATACATTAGTAACAACACCTTTCTGACTGCATATTCTTGGTAAGTTTTAAAACTAGGAAGTATAACTTGGTTCTCGTAAGGACTGCCTTAGCTATTTTGTTCTCTTGTATTTTCACATGAATTTTAGGATCAACTTTTGAAGGCCCACAAAAATGAAAATTGTGGCTTTGATGGATTGTATTTAAATCTATAGCTCAATATAGAAAATACTTCCACTGTAACAACTGTATGCTTTCCAGTCAGTAAGTACAGGAGATACTTTTCTATTTATTTGAGTCATTAAATTTCACAAGTAATTAGTAGTTTCCAAAGAAGGAAAAAGTGTTATTTCCTTTTAAAATGTTTCTAAGTACTCTTATCCACCTTGATGTAACTGTCAATGGGTTTTTTTTATTTAATGTTTAAGTTCTAAAATTACTTTTGTATTAATATGCTTCACTAGTTAAACCTTAGGAAAAGCTTAAAATGATTTTATTAATTTATTTATTTGCTGCTTTTTACTTCATTTTTAAAAAATACTTTGAATAAACCTTTAAAGTTAATGGAGTAACTTTTCCAAATTACCATTGCGGAAACGGGGAGGAGGCAGAAATTTTTTTCAACAACTAAAAAAAAAAATAATAAACAAAAAATAAAAATAAAAACAAAAAAAAAAAGAAAAAAAGAGCTAGAACCTTACCAGTAGGCCACATCCTTGTGGTGATAACACATATTAATAGAAATGGGTTAATTTAAGATATAAGAGCTTGCTAGGAATACACCTAAGCTATTGGCCAAAGTGTTGCAATTAACATAGTTTCCGTGTAATCATTCAGATCTGGGTGACCAAGAAACAAAAAAGCAGTCTCTACACACAATGTGATACAAGACACTCTATGTTGACTCCCTAAACAGTGGAGAAATTGTGATAATTCTTATGCTAATCAAAACGACTAGATTTCAAAGGTCTGTTTTTCACAGTTCTAAAATTGGCCAATTTATTCCCTAAGAAAAATCAAAATTATGAGTATGTTATAATATTAGCTATGCAAATGTGAATATATAGACAAGATTACATGTACACATGGGTACATACATGTTTTTGTAAAATTTTATCTGTCGGCACACAAATCTTATTTGAAGAAACAGTACTTTCTCTTATAAAAATTCTATTCCATTGCCCATTTAAAAGTTTTCTGAAGCTACATAAAGTACAAAGTTTGCAAACAAGAAGTCATTCCAATTCATCCTGAACCCCATGTGAACCTCTGGTTGGGGCCTGAGTTTCCTTTGTGGCAATCTCTGGCCACCCCACTGAGAACAGCCTGGGCTGTGGCTTGGTGTAGACAGGGTGTAGAAAGAAGAGGCACTGAGAAGGTCATGGCTGACCGAGTACACTACTGAGATCAGAGAGACCATACCTCATTTTGCTCACCAAGCCTTGCCAAGAGCAACACAATTTAACTGCAGGTACTCACAATCCAGCAGGCATGTTTAAAAGAATCTCAGGCTTGAAAGAGGACAATTCACAATGTGCATTTTTTAGGAGGGTACTATCTTTTGATAAGTATTTATAAGTATGTGCTTAAAGTACTGTTCAAAGAATTTTCTTATTTTCACGACATTTCAACAGAAAGATAACTTAAATTCATAAACTCTTAAGAGTTTCTTAACTTTGGTATTGTTGACCTTGGGAACAGATAACTCCTTTTGAAAGACTATCCTTTATATCCCCAAGGAGACAAAACTACCACCTTAGTCAAACAAAGATCCCTGCTCAATAAATCCCAAGCAATCAAAACAAATTTACATATAAAAGCTACCTCACTGCTGTTTTATGTCGTTCCATTCATTTTATGAACTAATAAATCTCTCAGAGAGCTGATGAACATGAAATCTTTAAATTATGACCTATACAAGGGTAAATTTTCATCTCTAAATTAGTGTGACTCAGTCTGACCCGGGGAGGAGGGTGGCAGCTGAGAGAACACATTTGGGAACCATCCATTTCAAGTCTGGAGACTGGCTGAGACCACCAAGAGGGAACAAACCAAGTTCATTGACACTGGCCCATTGAGGGTCAGACAGACAGGAGAAAGGTCTACAAAGCCTGTGTCTAGGGAGTGCCCCAAACACTTCTATGTAATGGAAAAAAAAAACAAACAAACAGATGGTGAAGTGACCACAGGTACAGCAGCCCAAAGGTGACTCAGGCCTGAATCAGACAGCTTCTGAGGAGTTTGGAAAAACTCCTAGAGAGGACAGGGCTAAAGACAGGATGAAACCAGAAGAGCCTTTTAAGCATCTTCAAGGTCCTGGACTCTATGCCTATTATCATTGTGTGTGGATAGGGAAAGACTAACAGTCTAGAATAGAAATATCTCGAGACAATATGCATAGACACTTTTCTGAAAGCTTTTTCTACAAGGTACTTAAGTGGTGATATTTTGTCTGTGCTATAACAAATAAAGCTTGCCTGAAGATCAGAGAAGCAGAGCAGCCAGCCACTAGTTCTTACCTCTACTGAATTCTCAGACCAAAGGGGTGATCCTTTGACTAAATGCCATGTGTTCCTGTCTTCTCCAGCCTTATATCCTCCCTCTGCCCA
Source organism: Microtus ochrogaster (assembly GCF_000317375.1). Lineage (NCBI taxonomy): Eukaryota > Metazoa > Chordata > Mammalia > Rodentia > Cricetidae > Microtus > Microtus ochrogaster. The sequence goes on from NC_022018.1 coordinate 37,626,541, forward strand.
GCCATATCCCTTTGTGTCTCCATTTTCCTAATGTTGGGAATAAAGGTGTGAGCCACTACTGCTTGGCTTTGTTTCTCTATTAGACTAGATCTATCTTTTGTAGCCCAGGGTGGCCTTGAATTCACACAAATCCACCTGCCTCTGCTTCCTGAGTGCTGGATTATAGGTATGTGCCACCACTGCCTGGCCTCTATGGTTAACTAGTGGCTAGCTCTGCACTCTGATCTTCAGGCAAGCTTTGTTACAGCACAGGTGATGGTTTCCATAATGAAGAGGAAGTAACAAATTTGTATGCTGATAGGGAAGACCTAGTGAGGAGGGAGAAACTGAACTGGGAGAATTGAAAACCGTTGTCACCAGAGGGTCAAGGAGGAAGCTGGGAGAGGAAGAAGGCTCTGCAGACAGTTCATTTCTAGGCACCTGAAAAGGCAGAGAGAATACACACATGCAGGCATGCTGTACACAAAAGATGACTGAAGGCCCCTATTTGTTTTTGAAATCTAAAACACTCTCTTCCCCTAGCACATAATTTCTCTGCACTGTGAGTACTGTATTTCTCAAACAGTCTTAATTAAGCAGCTCTTCTGTATACAGTCCAGTAGGCCACAGAGTAGTGAAGTCATTTACATACTACACCACAGAACATCACTATGCTCTTTCCCTTTTTGTCTAGTACTACCGGGGTTGGCCTGACTCTACCAATCTGATTGCACCAATTTTTATTCCAGAGGGACAGTCTACTTGTGTTGGCCCAAAGAATTTTCTATCCTTTTATGTGGCTGAGAGAGCAGCTGCAGCCCAGGCAGGAACTGTATAAATTTTCCTTGGGTCTTTCTCAAAGAGAATTAAAAGAGACCCATTTTCTTCTACACTGAAGAAAAAGAAGGTGTTGGTGACACTAGCTTTGGCTTCATAGAAACAGATAGCTTGGAAAAATTAGACCAAGATTAAAACTACACACACACACACACACACACACACACACACACACACACACACATGCACGCATGCACATGTACACAAAGAGATAAAGAAAAACAAGCCAGCAGACAACACTCAAGTTTCTGGCTCTAACTAACCTTAATGCCATTGTTATACTTGAAAAATGTCCATACAAACCTGTTTGATATACTTAATTAGTTATTTTCCATAAACTGAACATGAGTTTTTATATTTCTAAAGCCGGAGTCTTAGAAAGATCAGAAGTCCAAACTTGATGAACAATTCCATCTGGCCCATCCCTTGAGCATTTTTCCTTTGGGATTCCTGCCGTTGCTATAAGGTGCCATTCTTGTCCCCACATTTCTTTCTTCCACATGTCTACTAAAAATCCATATTTTCTAAATAAAAATCCAGCTACAATACTCTTTCTTGAGTGGCCAAAGACGCAGAATAGTCCCATGTGATCTGTCATGTTTCTCCTCTCCAGTGTCTCTTCCTTATTGTGTGCCTTAACAACTGTGCCAAGTGGCATAGATATGCCAGCTATGTCTTTGTTTGCAGACATCTCGGCAAGAAAAAGTCTCTCTTCTAGACATGCCCTTCTACTGGCAGAAAAATTTGTGTCCATACTGTGCCTCTTACCGCTGGACACTTCTGTTATTATCTCTGTGGGTATCCCAAACTCTACCACAAGGGGTAGAGTTGCTCCTACTTGCCCTCCTCAGCCCTTGAAAAAATTATATACCATCAAGCTTTAGTTTTCTTGTCCCAACTGTAAGTTTTTAATGACAAGCATTATATTGGTCACTTAGACTGGTGTCTGGCATGGTCTGTAACACATGATAGGTGTTCAATCCCCCTTCCCTTAGCAAGGAGAGAAAGGATGCAGGTCCATTCAGTGGTTTAAATAGTAAGAAATCTCTTTATAAAAACAATATACAGTGAGCCTGATTATTTCTCCTGTGACAGCTCCAAATTCTCAGGCATGCTTAAACTCTGAATGGGATACGCTTGTTTCTCAAGGCCATACTTCAAATCAATGGAGGGTCACTGAGGTCAGGTAATAACAAAGAAATTCCCTGGCTATATCAGGCAGCTTGTGTCCATATTGAATACACATAAATTTATTGTCTGCCTTCCCATGTTTGGAAATCTCTACACAGAGCCCCCCCCCCCCAGACTGTAAGAATCTGGGGACAATCTAACACGAAGGAGTTCTTCCTCATAAGCAGATTCAGTATACCTAAGAGTCGAAAGTTCCTGGGATTAATTTAGAGAGATAAATATCATCTTGTGGAATCAAGTCTTTTTTTTTTTTCAGGAATGACATTAGCATTAAACAAATGACTTACCACATATCATTTTACATTTTTGACTTATATTAGAATTCATATGGCTATTTCAAATAATGACAGTGTTTATATAATTAGTTGACAGTGTTAAAACTTAAAATTCTTCGACTAAAATTTTATTTTATTTTTTATCAGCTTCCATCTCACTTCGGAAGTGTAGTGACATTTAAGAAACAAAGCAGGGCCACTTTATGTGAATTTCATGTTCAAAGTAACTGTAAAGAAATAGCATTGGCTTACAGCCATCCCAGCATGAAGACTGCAAAGTAAGAAAATCTTCAAAAGGCCTTTGATTCAAATTCTTCATCTGATAGGAAATTAGGACAAATGTCTATAAAATGGCAACTGTGTCTCCTTCCACAATAATCTTCCTTAGCTCCTTTGATATGGTTTTATTGTTCTTTCCTGTCACAGAGAAGCAAATGCATGCAAAATCCTGATGGCAAGTGAGTATAGAGTGAATTTATTTTCCCAAGGAAAACAAGCAACATTGTATCTTCTCTAGTCACTGTTGCTAGTGAGTTTACTGGGAGTTTGAGTTTTTAAAGGATGGCTTGATTCTAAGAGCAAGAAACAACAGAAATAAAGGCTGATCACTAAGTATCATGTGTAGGTAGGTAAACTGATCGTGTGTGTGTGTGTGTGTGTGTGTGTGTGTTTCGCGCGTGTGTAAATAAAAACACACAATGAAGGTAATTTTTGACACTTCTACTTGTCACATGGTCTTTTTCTTATGAGATCATCTAGTACTTCTTGAGGTACCCAATTTTTTTGGGTTCCAATTCAAAGGCCAAAGGAGAGAGGAATGTACAGGATGGTGCATATAGGTCTGGCATAAGCAGTAACAGGAGGTGCAACAAGCGAGTAAAAGGGAAGACTCTCTTTTAAAAAAATAATTAAGGAGCAAACAAAATATCTGTAAATGTTTTTAGGGCATGCCACCATTTTGCCATGCAGTGGTTTGAATGCAAACCATTATACACTACCTCATGTGTTAAACACTTTGTTCTCAACTGATGGCGCTATTTTTGGAGGTGGTGGGAACTTTGGGAGGTAGAAACTAGCTGGAGGAGATAGGTCACTAGAGCTGTTTCCCTAGTGGCTCTATCTTACACTGCCCCTCTCCTATGCCTCCACTCTGCTGTCTGCCTCTGCCACCACCCACTTGTGCCTGAAGACAAGCAAACATGAAATGAACACCCGAAATCATGAACCAAAATAAATATTCCCATTTAAATTGTTGCCTCGGATATTTTAGTCACAGATATAAAAAGGCTAAGTAATATAGAACATAATATACGAGAAAACAAATCTTCTCCCTCCCTCCTTCTTACCCAGTCTATGAACATAGGATTGAAGTTTAGAGACTGAACACAACTCTTTCAGCTGGTAATTTATTTGCATAAAAGCAATGTCTATGATTTGGAAAACCTAAATAGCCCTGAAACAAATCTCATATGGGGGAAACGAAGTATAACAGAAGTGACAGGCCATACCTGTACTATAATTTATCCCCCTCTCAAATTCATGATCTCTTCTTTAATTATTATTGTTGCATTTATATACATACACATGCATGCATATGTATACATGTATATATATAAACTACTGAGTTCATTTAGCATGGTTCTTAAGTATAAAATATCCAAGACTGACTGCTTTGAATTGAACCACCTTCAGGGAAAGCTTGTCTCTACAGGAAACTAATACTCCCTCTCTCAGTAGCCACTGACCACTTCATCTAGGGGAGAGACCATGTGGAATCTCCCAACTATGTTGAGATCAACTGGCGTCATTATATTGGTGTTGTTTGGGGCAACATTACTGTTGAGAGTTCACTACCTTGGCTGTACCCCAACGAGTTAGTAATCTGCAGGTACACTCTGCTTTAGCAACTTTCATTCTATTTTAGCATTAAAAATTCCATCAGGTGGCTGGATAAAGACTCTAGGATAGAAAATTGTTTTATTGTCATAAAAATTAATTTACCATTAAAATAAATTCTTAAACAGCAAAAATTATCAATCATTAGAATCAACACACATTAAGAATATCTGCAAAACAACACTTAAAAGTTAAATATGCCTCACACACACAGCAGAAGCACAGATAGGCACAGATAGAATTTTTAGTATGATATACATACACTACTTCTAACATCGTAACTCTCTAACTACCAATAAAGAAGCTCTCAAAGCTTCATGCTTTACCCAGGCAAAACAAATTAAATAAACTATTTATTCTGTTATTTATTTCCCTATTTATTATTTCTATTTATTGGTTTGTGTTTAATTTATTTTTGTGGTACTAGTAGCAGAACCCAGGGCCTTGAGTATGATAAGCAAATACTACCACTGCAATATATTCCAACCTATATCATCCTGCTTTACTATTATTGAATTTTAAGTTGTGAGGAGACACAAGTTGAATCTTTATCTCTAGGTGGGAACCTAGCAGTGGTCATGGCAGTAAGGCTAATGTGCTAATAGCTTCACTTACACTATTTCCTTTAATGCCCATAACAACCCTAAGTGAAGTCTATCATCATCCAATTTCACAGATGAGTAAACCATAACTCACAGAGGTTGAGAAATGAATTTAAAGTCACACCTTTAATAAGAAGCAGGGCCTGCCTGAAACTGCGCAGAAGACTAGGTATGTATCTCCACCTGAGGCAGCTACAAGGAAGAGGATCTAAGGGTGTGGATCAGTGGTAGAGCAAGTGCTAGCAATATTTAAAGTCCAGGGTTCTAGTCTCAGCACACAAGAAATGGTAGATGAGGATAACGTTTCATAGCAAACACTGAAAAAGAAACCTTAGACTCTAAATTCTAAAAAGAAAGCCCAATATGCATTTTATTTCAAAAGGCAATGTCAAATAGCAGTGTACAAGTGAAGGGGAAATGGGTAAAAATAGGTGAAGAACTCTAGTTAGGGAGAGGGAAGAAGATACACACTGAAGAAGGAGGTGGGAGGGTAAAACAACAGTAAGGATTTCTGAAAAAGTCATAAGGAATCATACTATTAAACACACACACACAAACACACACCTATATAGTTTAAATAAAATTTTCCCATCTTGGTTGACTGATTCCCTCAAGAGCCACTGGCCATATAACAACAATAATTAAAAACAACACCAGGCAAGAGAAGCCCTCTTTTGAATTGTTTGTAATGATTGTTCAAGAAACTCCCGGCCATTTATAAGCTGCTGTTATAGCCCTTGGTTGTCCTATAGAGGTAGAAGGTAAGTTCCTATTGCTTAAGAAAGCATGACCTTCAAACACAGAACCCAGAGGTCCCTAGGCTGGAACTGACCTAAAACCCACCTCCCAGAGGACAGGCTTTCATGGTAGTAGAAGGCACCAAGCAAGCTTCTAAAGGAAGGAAACAAACAGAAGCCCTACTCAGCTATGACATGCATGAACCACAATAATGACCAGCAGGGCACAATAATCCTAAAAGTAAGGTAGCAGCAAGAATACCTTGGCATTAAGTAACAGCTCTCTAATCGAACTTATGAGCCCTCAATAAGAGGGAAATCATGCCTGGTAATGGAAACCCAGGCAATTAACCAGGGCTAGTGAAGTCATAGATATTGGAGGAAAATCTGCAAATACTACCTTTATTAATTAGAATAATACCTGACTATATTCTAAATATTTATCCTTATATCCATAAGTAAGTGTAGTTCTCACCCTTCATCAAAGAAATTTCTCTTTGTAACAGACAGTATTCATTATAGAAAAACACAACATATCAAAATGCATAGTTGTAGAGCCCAATCCCAAAGGAAGCATCTACAACAGAACTGCTGCACCTAAGGCTCAGGAATTATTACAAATGAGAGGACAAAGGATTATTAGGGCAAGAGGAACTGGAAGTTTTCTGTGAGATTGTGTCTCCTAAAAATATCAAAAACTATATCCATGAAGTCTCACAAACACGGCTGTCTAAATATTACTAGAACAAAAATGGCACCAACGTACATGATAATGTGGGAAAAGGAATGCCCATGAGGCCTCAGCTCTACACAGAGAACTACAAGCAACCAAGGAATACGGAGAGCTGGAGAAAGTCTTCCCTTGAGAAAAGCACACAACTGGTTATCCAAAACACATAGTCAATCCTAAAAATATGCTCATACAAGAAACATTACATGGAATGAGCAGGCTGTATTTATATATTTAGGAACATACACATATACAACAACAATTAAAGAAAAAAGAAGCCAAAATTTGAAAGAACAGGGGGGTAGGAAGTGTAAATTGATGTAATTATATTATAGTCTCAAAAACAATTTTTAAACATTATATAGCTAGTAATTTAAATCATAACCATGGGCTTGAGATACAGTTGCAAGGTAGTGTTTCCATTAGCATGTGTGAGGCCCTAGAGTCCATACCTAGCACTGCACAAACTAATGTATATCTATATACTTCTCAATTGTATATCTAAAAGGCAACATGGATATTTCTTTTTGCTTCTTCATTGTGTTTTAAAAATAAAGCCTTATGTTCTGCACAAATGAATTTCACAGGACCATTAATAATAGTACATGAATGGTTATAAACAATATTCAGAATTTCCTAAATGATCTTTCATAGATAATTTTGTTATTTGTCCATTATTCTTTAATTCTGTTTTGTTTTCTACTTTCCTAGTTCAGATAGAATTGGCTTGCTTGTCGCAATCCCCCGTACAAATGGCTTTTCCTACATTGAAAGTAATTCTCCAACACCACTTCCATTTTTATCTTTTCAGAATTCATAAATGTCTCCAGACTACACTGATACAGTGAATCCTGTAGTCATGGATTTAGTTGCCTTCATTCCTTACTATCCTACTCAAGAGTAACTAGAATCCTACTACAGAGCTGAGTCCTACAGAGTTTTACCTTGAAAGGAGAGAAGAAAAGAAACTAACAGCCTTCAAAACATTGCTGAACATGGTACAAAAGGAATGAAAAGAAAAAGTAAAAAAGAAAAGAAAAAGCAAGCAAAGAATGCTCACATGTACAAGGTATGTTGTTAAGATTTTTCATATATGCCCTTATTACCTGCACAAGGAACTGATAAGGCATGACCCTCATAATGTCCTTGTCAGGTATAGTCATTCTTTCCATGTGTAAATGAGGAAACTGAGGTCGGAATGAATAACTTGTCAGAGACATAGAACTTTCAAGTAGCCTCAGCAAAACTGCCTGGCCATCTTGCAGGAAGATGTGACATCAATTAACAGTTTGGTTTCAAATAAATGTTACGTACAAATTATGAAACTTATGGAGGAAAACACCTTGGATTCAATTAGACAATCGTATAAGTATCATCTTGCTTAGTGGCAGGAAAAATTTTGTTTGATGGTAATAACCACTTGTAGTAAAACAAGGATGGCTTCAGCAGCCTTTCATGACTAAGCAATTATGCTGTATCTATCCACAGAGAGTAAAATGGGCCAGACAGCACTATAATCCCCAAAGGTGCAAGTCATCTGTGGACTATCACAGGCTACACATACAATGACAAATGAGATGCTATCACTTTGTACTCCAACCAGAAAGGCAAGGTTAGTAGCCAACAATTAACCACTTGTGAACAGGCAAAATGGTTGTTACAATCTATTAAGGCCCCATGGAACTCCAATAGATTACTTCATCCCCAGATTTCAAAATGGGTAGCAATTGTTGTCCCCACCATCACCACCACCACCAGTGAGTTAAGGTTCTGATGCTCGTCTATAAAAGAAATCACAAAGCACCTTTGATAAAAGTACAAATAAAGCTGGGCAGTGGTGGCGCATGCCTTTAATCCCAGCACTCGGGAGGCAGAGGCAGGCGGATCTCTGTGAGTTCGAGGCCAACTTGGTCTACAAGAGCTAGTTCCAGGACAGGCTCCAAAGCTACAGAGAAACCCTGTCTTGAAAAACCAAAAAAAAAAAAAAAGTACAAATAAAACATGGAGCTAGTGACACTGTTTTGCTTGTTCCTTGGTATTACTATACTAGCATGACTGTAATTTGTAAACTGGCATTCTGAGGAGGATTTTACTCCAGGGTATTACTCACATGGAAAGACAGGGTGCTTTCTAATACTATGCATTGTATCATCTCCTAAAGTACCAAATTGTCATGAATTTTAAAAATTTTTGAAGAAAAACTTTCATTTGTAGGAAACAGCTCACACTTTATTTTTAGTCACCTGTTTTAATGGTTGTTTACTAGCAAATACAGAGTTTTTTTCTTGTTGAAGGTAAAAGCTAAAGACAGGGTTTTATGAATGACCAGGTGATTAAAATGAGAGCTCCATCTTGGAAAGTAGGACAGTCCTGAAACTACAATGACTGACTGCCTTCCTGAACCAGGTCAGCCACGTGTGACTCAATGAGCCATGGCCAGAGCAGTCTTGTATACACCTATAGAAACAAGAGTGGTAAACACTTGCTATAGCTCCATAAAAGATTCCTACACAGTGAAAGTGTTCAAAGAAAAACAGAATCTTATTTTTGTTTGTTTGCTTGCTTTTAAACAGGGTCTTGTTATATAGCTTTTGTTGCCTTGGAACTCACTTTGTAGACCAAGCTGACCTTGAACTCACAGAGATATGCCTGCCTCTCCCTCTAGAGGGCAGGGACTAAAGGCATCCAACTCCAAATTCTACTGTTATAAATGGCATTCATATTGCTTCTCCAAGAAGATTCTTCACGTGATGCTGTAGGGCACTGGTTTCTTACATTCAACTCATGTGCTATTTTGTTGGGCTGACTTTGCTGTGTTTTTGTTATGAGGGACTCTTATGTACTGTAAGATACCCAGCAGAGCCCCAGCATCTATCTACTTAGCACGTATCAGGCAGCTGTGACAGTCAGAATTGTCTTCAGACACTGGACATGTTCCCCTGAGGAACAAAGTCATTCTCCTAACCTCTCACTCCCCTAGTGTCACCAAGAGTATGAAACTAATCTTTAAAGCAAAATATCACCAGTATACTTTAGAACCAAACAATGAGGAAATTATTTTGAAATCTAACTTATGCAATTAATTTTGTACAGGAATGGCAGCTTAAAAATTCTGAAGATTGACTTATGATAATAGACATTTTACAAAAGAGACATTTGGCAACTCAACAAGTACTCAAGACTACCACTAAAAACCACAAGTTCATGAACCTTAAAATGTCACTGAGGTGAATACTGGGTTTAGACAGATATAGATGATTTCTTATGAAGCCCATATTTAGAGGAATGTGCTATATCATCTAAAAATGGCTCAAAATCCAAACAGTGGCAGCACACCATCCATTTGTGGGTAGTCCTAAACTGCTAATTATCTTAAGTACTTTATAAACTGGGTATTGCCTCATGATTTTTAATGCATTTTATCAGTTTTATTTCTTTTATTGACAGCTTAATGATACTCTAGTCATTTGTTTCCAATCACATTGATATTTCATTAAAACAATGCTTTATGGACTAGAGAGATGGTTCAGTGGTTAACAGCAGTTGCTGCTCTTGCACAGGACCCAGGTTTCATTTCCAGAACCCACATAGTAGCTCACAAGCGTCTGTAGTTCCATTCCAGCTCCAGAGCATCTGAACTCTGAGGGCACCAGGAATGCAAAGCTGCAAGCTGATGACAGACTACCTCAAACAAAAAGCGGAAGGTGCTTGAGAACCAGCAACCACAGTGTACTCTGACTTCCACACATGTGCCAGGCACACACATACCCTCTCTCACATAAATACATTTTTATGCATGCATACATACATTCATACAGATTTTTTAAACTCTTACATACAGATTCTATGCCTGAACAAAGTTCATATGTCCTCCCTCTCCCAGGATCATTTTTCAGCCTGAGTTGATATTTGTTAGACTTAGGATGATGATCTGTGTAAATGTCTTTCTCTCAAAAATTCTGAGAGTATTTTGGGAGAGTTGGCTATTTTCTATTTTTTTCAAGAGAGTTGTTGAATAATTTTAGTTATAAAAATTAGAAAAATACAAATATGAGAGAAACCCACTGTAAGTTTTCTAGATGTTCATTAAATGTTCCTTAAAGGCCTAGACAGTAAATATTTAGGGTTTTCAGTATACAGGGTATGAATACAGCCATAAGCAACATACAAAGTTATGAGAATGATTGTATTCCAACTAAACTTTGTTTGTACGCGTGTGTGCACATGAGCACGTGCACACACACACACACACACACACACACACACACACACAAGTGAAAGAACTAGATGTGGTTCATAAAGCATAGTTTGTCAAAGTCTGGTCTTTTACATTAAAAAATAGCTCTCCCACAACTTTTTCAATCATAAGCTACCATAAAATGTTATGGTACAGTCAAAAGAGACTGCCAGCAGTTTTCAGAAGAAGAAAAACTTATTTCTAACCAAAATACATCAGCCTGAGTTCTAGTAATTGGAGATTTGTGATTGTATCTCGGGTTATGTTGACATTTTTCACTACTCCAACTAGCAAAACGTGTGTTTCCTGTGTTAGTAGGGTGCAAAGCTAAAATGAAGTCACCTTCAGTGCCATCCTAAACTGTAGCTACACATATTAAAAATTTTAAAAGTGCATAATGCTCTTCAAGGTACATCAGACTGAATCATTACTACAAATAGTCTGTGTTAGTTTTAATTATTGCATGTGTGGAACCATTAAAACAACATTCATTAAAAAGTCTCCTATAAATTTTTACTGTTTTTTAATTCTGCTATCCTAATTTTAAGTCAGTAAAGTTTTATTGAAATAGGGGATGCTCATTCTTTTTAAAAAATATTTATCTAATGCCTATTAGCATGATGGTATGTCTTCAGATGGTAGAGCTGTGAAAACACAATGTAGTCCTCTATAAGATAGTTTCAATCTGGCACAAATATAAATTCTGTTTTTATTATTTGAATATAGAAATGGGTTTTAAAATGGAATAGTACTGATTTCTGTATATGTAATAAAACAATAAACTGGTTTATATTACAAGGTCAAGTTTTATTTAATAATCTTTTTCATTTTCATTTTTCAAGACAGGGTTTCTTAGTAGCTTTGGCGCCTGTCCTGGAATGCATTCTGTAAACTAGACTGGCCTCAAACTCACAGAGATCCACCTGTCTCTGTCTCCCGATTACTGGGATTAAAGGCGCTCTCACCATTGTCCAGCTTCCTTAACAATCTTAATGTGGATAACGTTTTGATAATTTTTATATTAGTCTGTGTATATGTCTGTCTGGCTATCTGTGTCTGTGTAGACATGAGTATGTCATAGCACATGTGTGGAGGCTAGAGGAGGATTTCTGAAGGCCAGTTCTCCCTTTCCACTGTGGGCTCTCTAACGGTTTCTAAAACAAGAGCCTTACCCTGCTATTAAGATGCCCAAGATCAAATCTAACAAATATTTAACAGACACCCAAGACATATGGGTAACTATCTTTGCAGGTCTGAAAACATAAAGGGAATTTCTGGGCATGATAATAGTGGCTCCAGTTGTAGGAAGCTTAATATAAATGAGGGAAGGAACTCTTTCTTTACCTCTTATAACATTTAAAATTTTTCTTTGAAATTCATAAATATTATCTCTTAAAATTCAAAAAATAATCAATATAGAAGAAAAGCCTTCATTTATAGGGTGCAAATAGAGGACCAACAGAAGCATAATATTTAAATTGTCTTTTTATTGTATAACCTAAGAATGCTTTTTCCTCTCTTAACCTGACTTAGAGCAATTAACATTTACTTGTTCTGTGTGGTGTAGCAGAAATGGGTCAGATTGAAGAGGGAAAAAAATACAGAAACACAACAAAATATACAAGCATGTTTGTGCGAAAAGAGACAGGATTACCCTTGCCAGGATTATCCAGAACACAAAACTAATTAAAGAAATGATGAGTACATGTGTATTCAGAGATGACAGGCTGGTAATCATGCCTTAACAATCCATCATGGGAACTGCTAACTTAAGCAATTATAAAATAAAAATATGTGATGCTAAAGACACCTTTATAAGCCTGTCACTTTAATCTTTCTCTATGACTTGTTGGTTTAATTAGGTGAGTATGTAGTCATATAAAATTTCACTGAAATACTTATAAGTATTACTAGTTGTTGGGCAAGAACCAACTCTTAATATTGGGCTTCTTATTTATTCTCACACTCTAAGACTAAGTGACCATTAAATTTAATAAAATGTTTCTAATTTAGATGACACAAATAAGTTGTTCTTTGTAAAGACTGATGTTGTGGGTTCTATTCCCCTCCAAACACCCTGGCATGTTAACATTTCTCGTGTTCCACTTGGTCAGAAGGGTGGAGTACATGTCTTCTCACTGAAAACCTAATGCTGGCGGCAGAGAAATGATATGCCAATAGTCTCAAAGATAACTAAACTGACGCAAGCAAATACAACTTTCAAGAAAACAAACAAGCAAAACAAATAATGTTTAAGGACTTATTTCAAATTGATTTTCGAATACATTCGAGAAACAATCATTTCTGGTGTCTCTCTAATATAAAGGGAAGATACTTACTTTTCAACTGGTTGAGTCTAGGTAAACAGTAATGAATGACAGAAACCACCAGCAGTTTATCTCTCATTGCTTGTGTTCACACAGTAATTTCCCATACTTGGGTTGAAAACTACTAACGAAAACAGTAAATTTGCACACAGTCCAGCCTTTCACAAAGAATTTAAAAAGTTCTGATAAATTAAAGCCTGATTTATATTTCTTTATTTACCATATTTCTAAGAGGAGCAGACATAAACTTTTCAATCTATAGAACATCAACAGACTATACATACACCATTCTCTGTTGCCAAAGTCTAGAGCCCTCCTCTGATACTGTACACACTCACCTCTTCTAGGACTCTCGTGATTGAAGAGAATGCCATTCACTGCAAAGAGATTATAAGCCTCGCGGAAGTTCACAACAATCCAGTAGGCATAGAGTTTGGCTGCACCTGTTGGAATAATTTGTTAAAGTTTACTCTAAAGGACTGTGCTTTTCATTCACCTTAGACAAGTAATAACTGACAGAGTATTACTTATAATGCATCAAAATGGCTAATATGAACCACAATCCAAAACATTGTGTGCCAATTAATCTTGTGCATTAGAAATAAAACTACTTCATAACATTAATTCTTTTACCATCTATTTATTCTATTATACTATAGAATATAACAAGTTCATCTTTCTTAGCTCCCTTTCACCGTGTCTTTCACTGTGTCTGTCTCTGTCTCCCCCACTCCCTCAAGTACACATGTTAGTACATGTGTGTGTGCGCACGCACACACACACAAACTTTTAGAAAATTAGAAAGAAGATATTTGGGATCTTAATATTGTTTTAAAAATGTTATCGTATATATCTTTCATTAATTTCTTTACAAATGTGGTAATATAAGTCTGTTTTTTCCTCCTAGGTTTGTACTCAGAGAAATTGTCATGGGGAAAAATAAAAACAAACAACACAAAAGCTCATTGGGGAAAAATAAAAACAAACAACACAAAAGCTCATTGCTCCAGCACAATCTCTAAACAGCTTAGAAAAAGAGTTATATTGGGTCTAATTTTCATTTGAAGTGATCTGTGTAGAAAGGTTGGATGAACAGAGATTGGTGAATGAAGTGCTAATCCACCTGGAGGCAATGGCAATAATGCATACAGTATGTTTCCCAACAAGTCCAGCAACTTTAGTCTATAAATGGCAATCTCACATCCAAATGACCAGGTATGACACATATACAGAATGAAAGCAGAAACATCCCCACAGCCGCAGAGAGCTATATATACAGCTGGGCACAAGTGTCCTTACCATATGGTGACCTCGGATAGAAAGGTGTGGTCTCTTTCTGGGGTATTTCCTGCACTTTCCCATATAGTTCACTTGTTGAGGCCTGGTAGAACTTCACAGAATTTATAAGGCCACAAGTCTTAATTGCATCCAGAAGCCGCAAGGTGCCAATTCCATCAACATCTGCAGTGTACTCTGCTAAGTCAAAGGAAATCTGCAAAGAGAAGGTGGAGATGAGTGCACTGAAGGCCATCAGTGAAGGATGCCGGCAAGGTGACAAGCACAACAGTTTTACAACCTGGGATTTTATGCTGGTAGGAAGAAAGTAAGTGTTATTTTGTAACAGAATTTCCAATGTGGATATCATCTACTTCCAGTATCAAATAGCTGAAGCTATGTCAATATCTATTCAGCAGTTGTGATAAACATCCTAACACCCTTGTTTTCCTCAGCATTAGCTGTATCCCTGGGAATCTTTGCATGATGGAATAATACACTATCCTTCAAAAGGTGTTCATTAAAAATTCAGCTTAAACCAAATTCTTGTGGGGAGGAGTCCAAAAGTCATGGTTTGAATGAGCCCCAGTGGATGATTGTGCACCAAAGGCTGAGAACATGTACTTTAAACCATAGCTTCCTTTTTTGGAGGGGGGGGGTGTTCGAGACAGGGTTTCTCTATCGCTTTGGAGCCTATCCTGGAACTAGCTCTTGTAGACCAGGCTGGTCTCGAACTCACAGAGATCCGCCTGCCTCTGCCTCCCCTGTGTTGGGATTAAAGGTGTGTGCCACCACCACCTGGCCATAGCTTATCTTTATTTATTTATTTTTATTTTTTTGGTTTTTTTTTTTTTTGATTTTTTGAGACATTTTTGAGACAGGGTTTCTCTGTGGCTTTGGAGCCTGTCCTGGAAGTAGCTCTGTAGACCAGGCTGGTCTCGAACTCACAGAGATCCGCCTGCCTCTGCCTCCTGAGTGCTGGGATTAAAGGCGTGCACCACCATCGCATAGCTTACCTTTAAAAGAACTCTTTTGCTTTTTGTTTTAAAAATAAGAGCACAAGAATAATGGTGGTATCTATAAAGTATATGATTTTATTTATTTAACTGTACAGTAACAGTGGATGTAACAAATGCTAATGTTTATACAAACTAGTTTCAAGGAGGGTACTGAGATATAATTCAACAGATTCCAGCTTTTCAAAATGGTTTTTAAAAGGAAAGAGTTTTGCTCTTAGTTAGGTTTGTATTTCTGTGATAAAGAATGATGTGGAATGTCATTCTGTATATGTGTTGCTCTTATTGGTTGATGAATAAAACTGTTTTGGCCACTGGCTTAGCAGAGTAAAGCCAGGTGGGAAATCTGAACAGAGATATATAGAGTAGACAGAGTCAAAGAGATGCCATTAAGCTGCCAAAGGAGAAAGTTGCCAAAGCATTACTGGTAAGCCACAGCTTCGTGGTGAAACATAGAATAATATAAATGGGTTCATTTAAGATGTAAGAGCTAGTTAGGAATATGCTTGAGTCATTGGTCAAACAGTGTTGTAATTAATATAGTTCTATGTGGTTATTTGGGTCTGGACAGTGGGAAATAAAAGTACAGTCTGTCTACAAAAGAACATAAGTAAAAACAACCTGGGAAGGAAAGAATTTATTTGGTTTCTACATCCCAATCACAGTCCATCACAGAGGAAAGACAGGTAAGGAATTCCAGGCTGGAACCTGGAAGTGGGAACTGAAGCAGAAGCCACAAAGTAACACTGTTTACTGGCTTGATGTCTATGTCTTACTCACCCAACTTTCTTATAGAACCCAGGACCAAAAGCACAGGGTTGGCACTGCCCACGGTGGGCTAGGCTCACCTACATCAATCATTAATCAAGTAAATAACACTATTGATCTGCCTATAACCAATCCAATGGAGGCATTTTCTCAATTTGGGTTTCTTTCTAAGAGAACTTTAGTTTGCATCAAGCTGACAAAAGAACTACCCATAACCATGTAATTTCTAGGCTTATTTCTTAAATAACTTCTATAAATGATAAGTAAATGAACCTTATTTTAAACCTTTTAGAATGATGAGGTTGTAAACCTTATCACTGCCATATCATTGTAGTATGAATCACCTTAGTCTTCATGTGAAAAACCTCTCAAAAGGGTAAGACCATTAATTATTTCTTGGCCACTGAATATCCCCTGAACATAAGTCATGGTTTGTACATGGGTATACGGCACTGTCAAAAACTAATCACTTGCTCAATAAGAATTCTACCTTCTACATCCAAATCATCTGTGGCTATATGTAAAGTTAGCGGGTAGCCAGAAAATTAAAAAGAAAAACTGTGTATTTCATTTACAATGTTTAAAAAGCCACAAAAGGAAAAATAAGACCATTTTAGACCCCAGCCCATTGTGTGTGTGTGTGTACACACATGTGTGTGATGGATAAAAACTGTATGAATGTAGACATCAGGCAGAGTCATAAGGAGATGTTATGTCTTTGTTTATGGCTACACACCCTATTCTCTGAGGTAAGGTACAAAGGAAACTCATGTTTTGAACTGTCCCTACTGGGCAGCAAGTTCCCAAAATAAGGATCTGTTGATCCTAATTCCCCAACGCTAGCATTACAGGTAGACATGACCATACCTAGATTTTATAACGATGCATGAGATTTGAACTTAGGTCCTCTTGTTTGCAAAGCACATCCTCTTACAAACTGAGATATCACTCCAGTATTTTATTGTATTTTTACAGGGTCTCACTATATAGACCTGATTGACTTGTTTACCAGGCTAGCCCTAAATTAACAGAAATCTACCTGACCCTGTCTCCAAGTGCTGAGATTAAAAGTATGCGCCACCATTCCTAGCCCATTTTATTCTTTTTAAATAACACTTTATAGAGATACATAAAATGTACTATAAAATGGTTTACAGAGTTACTATAAAACATTCCATTTTAAAGTTTACAATTTACTGGTTTTCATAATTCACAGCATTGTGCAATCATCATTACCATTTCACTTCAGAACATTCTTATCACTCTCAAAACACTCTGCAGCTATCAGTAGTCATTTCCAAGCTCCCAGCTCCCACTCAGACCTGGACAATCACTGATCACTCTTCTTTTCCTTTATCCATTTACCTACTATAAACATTTCCTAAGAATGATACTACGTAATATGTGGGCTTCTGCAACTAGTTTCCATCTATCTTAGATACAGTAGGCCCCGGTGCTGGAACATGTGTTAATACCATGTTTAATGATTACAAAGTTGCCACTCCATTTCACTCTCCTCACTCACTAATACAGATAAGGGTTCTGATCTCTCCACATCCTAACCAGCAATTTTTGTGGTCTTAGTTTATAGTTATACTTGTGGTCTAAAGTCTTTTCTCATTGTGCTCTTGATAAACATTTTTATCGGACTACAGACACTAGAGTCTCATATACTTAATGAGCATCAGTAAAGCTTAAATCCTTTGCCCGTGCTTTTTTTTTTTTAAAGATGCGCTCTTCACTGGACTGTGCACAAGTCCGCTGCCAGGTACTTAACTTGAAAACTCTTCACATCCTGAGGATTTCCTTCTCATCATTTTAAACAGCAGCTTATGAAAAAATGTTTAATTTATTCGTTTTCCTTTGTTATGCATGCTTTTCGTGTTATATTTTGAATAAAGTAAAATTAATATATACTCACATATTATATTCTATGTTTATAAATTAGTCCCTTACATTTATTTTTATGATTATTTTGAATTAATTTTGTGTTTAATTAGGGGTCCAACTTCATTATTTGCAGATGGAAATCTAATTGTCCCAACACCATATTTTTGAAAAGGTTATTATATTTCTGTTGAATGGTCTGGACACAGAGTGTTTTGTTCTCAGGAAAAATCATGGTCCTATGTTGATTGGAACACATACTGAAAAGGCCTCAGGACAGGAGTGTCAACAGCTTTATTGAAACAATAACAGTGTTATTTAAGTCCACAGTGTTGGGCAGATATCATTCTAAGCAGTTTGAATGAACACATGACTCAGATGGAAGAACAGGTAAGCATTTCATCTGAAACAGAGAGTGAACAGCAAGCACAGAGTCATATGGAGAACACTGCACATGTGTTCGTCTCTCCGTGAACCAGTGTCCCTGCAGATTCTGTAGTACAGGAAGGAAACTGTTCAACTTGACAGAAGCAGTGGGACACCATTCAGAGGACATACTCATGGAAAAGTATCCTCTGAGGTTAGGATGATGGCAGCACATGCAGCAGAGGATGATGGGGGAGGATGGCTGCCTGTCAGCAATTTTAAAATATTCTTACATAATTTTTTATATAACTCCATGTAAAAGAATGCATATATTTGGTAGTCAAAATTTTGTAGAATGAGGTTAGTTTATAAAGACAATTGTTTAAAAAGTACTTATGAACAAAAAGTAACAACTAAATGTCTACGCCAGTCAAAACAGTACTTTATAGCTTCAACTTTAAAGGTTAAAAGTACGGTTCTCAAAACATTAGAGGTCTGGAGAGTTACAGCCCATGAACCAATTCTGGCCAGCTGCCCACTACGAAATAAAGTTTTTTATAGGACACAGCCACAGTCATTCTTTTATATGTTTTCCACAGTTGTTCCCATGCTACAATCACTGGGCTCAATGAATTTGTTCCATAGAATGAGATTCTCAGAAAGTTTAGAGTATTATCTGGCCCATTATAGAAACAGCTTTATGATCTCTGAATTAAAACTATAGTTATACTTAATAGCCAAAGGAGGTGGTTTAAAAATTACTATTTCTTTTCTATATTCTCAACACTGGCTATAGGACTTCCAGTTTGAGGACTGCCACCACCAAGCACATTATCTACCATACCATAATCTGCCACACCTACTGCACATCCGAGTGCAGCAAATGGTTTCCACTGGAGATTATGGGGCTCTTGTGCTTGAGACATAGGATGTAAGCATCATAGTACTAGCTCAGTGAAGACCTAAATTCAAAATTAAAATACACATATCTTTAAATTTTGACTAGAGTCATAAAAAATAGCTGCATTTTTTAGAAGTGTGGTGACTCTACGAGCAGCATCTTACTGGTAAACAGAACAAATAAATCAGACTGCTATAAAAGAAAACAACATAGGGAAAAACCCACGTTTACCAAACACTGCCCTAACTCTCTCTCCAGAACAGCTCTTCGTCTGCTTCCTGACCTCACGTTATTCCAGATCTCCTCACACTCCATCGGTGGCAACCTTCCAGTTTGTAATGCTGTTCTAACAGGTCTAAGACATCTCTGCTCCAGGCCCAGGGCCTGTGTGCATGTTTGGGAGAATTAGTTTTTCTCCTACCTACACTCTAGGCATGTGACCACACCACTAACCATCTCAGCATCACAATGCACACAACTCCAGTCTGCTGAATACCACCTTAGTTAAACTAATTCAAGATGTTCTTCCCAAATCTCTTTGTCTCACTGTTTCTCCATATAAGTGGTATCTATCTAAAACAAAGCTTAGGATTTATTTAACTATTTCTTCCCTTCAGTAGTTATCAGAGATCCAAGTCTTCTCACCACTTCATCCTAGCTTCCCAATGTTCTCTTCATGGAAACTGACAAAGCTGTCTCAACCACTTCAGATGATTCTCTCCCTACTCATTCTAGGAATGATTAAGTTGACCTCTCTGGCCATCTTGCTGTTCTTACATTGAGACTAGCCTGTTCTACTTAAAGTCTTTCCTCTGCCTCCCCTGTGAATGTCTCTTTCTATCTATCTATCTATCTATCTATCTATCTATCTATCTATCTATCTATCTATCTATCTATCTATCTAGTTTTGGTTTTTCAAGACAGGGTTTCTCTGTGTAGCTTTGGAGCCTGTCCTGGAACCCACTCTGTAGACATGTTGGTGTCAAACTCACAGAGATCCGCCTACCTCTGCCTCCCAAGTGCTGGGATTAAAGCCGTGCACCACCACCGCCTGGCTACTTGAAATTTTCTAATTCCATGTCATCTCAGAGAAAGTGATTTGTCTGTGAAAGAACTCAATGTAGTAAAACAAAGCAAAAAGACAAGAAAAATGCTTCCTCTAACAAAAGTTTCAAGAGAAGCTCATGATGCCTTGTTTGGAAATGTCTCAGACCACACAAGTAGTTGCAGTGTGCACTGTTTACAGCTCCTCTGCCAGAGAAAGTTATGAATCAAAGAGGGCAACAATAAAACATTGCTTTCCATCTTAGGTTAGTTGTTTCTATTAAACAGGAGTAAGTAGGGATAGCTAGCATTTACTTAATAGCTGGGACCACATACAAATCTTTTGTCAGAGCTGGTAGTCAAGCAGGTGTGGGTCTGACTATGTGGGGAATAAGACCTTGTTACAGGAAACACAGGCTAGGAAAACAGAACCTGCCTCCTACTACCCTGCTTGTTCTTTTGTGGGTGTGGATGAGTAAGAGGCAGGAAAATGATAAAAAGGAAACTGCAGGGGCTCCCTGATGAGAGGGTTATAAAGTGTGGCCATGACACTCTGAGACTTAAAAAGAAAAATAAAAAAAAACATGGAGGAAATAGCCACATGAGGAACTGGATATGATGTGAAAGCTCTTCTAGTAGTAGCAGTGACATGTGGGGTTGAGGATTAAGGATGAAAATCAGGAGAAAAACCACACTGGCCATGCACGTTTCAGTAGTGGCCATGTATCAGGATTGAAGAGCCCTGGGTTTACATATATGTGAGTAAATGCTATTCTGTAGCATTCTGTCTATGTGTCTACAACTTAACAAGGGGCTCTGGAGAGACTATGGCTGATCAGAAGGCAATACCAGTTGAGCATGTCTTACTCACTGTGTGCTGAGCCTACACTGAAATTCTTACAGCCCAGATAAAAGCTTACAACCACAAATAATTTTGTATGATATTTTCTTATCTTGTTGCAATTACAGTATTGTTTAAAAGATTTGTAATTACATATTTATAATTTATAATTCATATATTTATATATTTATAATTACATATAATAAAATATGAATGTGTTTCCAACATCATATGTTAAGCAGTTAAAAATTACAACCAGAAAAAGAGAACTCATCTGCTTGGCATTTCTATACTGTATCTCCCCAATACTAAAATTATTATTCTAAATTCTAAAATCTCATTGAATCCCAGTTTTCTAAAAGTCCTTCAGAGATTCCAGATAAAGTTCAAATACCTCAGTTTAGTTAACTGAAGTCAACAAGAAAAATATGTGGCCATGCTTTAAGTCCATAACTTAACCCTGCCATTCCTAAGCACATAATAATGAAATTTAAATGGAGAAAGTTAAAAAGAATTGGCTGTGTAGCCCTGACTCTAAACAGCAGAAGCTAAGGAAACAAAAAGCTACAAACACGTTAGAATCTGGACAGGAATTAGCCAAGGTGGGTAGCAAGACATCACGGCTCAAAGTGCCAGGCCTTAGCAAGGGCTGAAACAGATTGTCTAATGCACAAAAGAAGAATAGTTATAAATGCTTTGATCTGCCTGTCTGTCTGTCTGTCTGTCTGTCTGTCTATCATCTATCTATCTATCTATCTATCTATCTATCTATCTATCTATCTATCTATCTCTTATCTATCTATCTATCTCTTATCTATCTATCTATCTCTTATCTATCTATCTATCTATCTCTTATCTATCTATCTATCTATCTATCTATCTATCTATCTATCTATCTATCTATCTATCTATCTATCTATCTATCTATGGGACAGGAGTCCAGTGATACTCCCAGGAAGTTCTGGATCTCCTGGATTCAGGTGATCCTTTTGTCTCAACCTCCAGAGCAGTTAGGAAAATACACATACACTGTTGATTTAATATAAACCTAAGTGTTTTAAACAGATACACATTACCATTACTGCCACCACTACAAAGCATATAAACATGAGCACACATACAAACAGCAACAAATACACAGAAACAAGTATCCTTAGACCAAGCTTTAGGTAAGAGTTTGTTCCATATGCCTGTTCTTAAGGTGGAGGCACAGTACAAAGTGGGTGTGGGCCAGACTCTCCTACAGGCTGTGTAGGCATACACTTAAAATCTACAGAACTGACAATATAGATGGAGTGGGATAGAGGAAAGAATCAGCTGGATACAGACTCCTAATTCTTTTCCTTTTCCTTTTGGTGATGACAATCTAAACCAGGGCCTTATTCTTGCCAGGTAAGTGATCTCCCACAGAATAAGTAATATTCCCAGCATACAAGTTTCATAAAATGACATCAATGTTAAGAACAATAATCAGTAAGCTCTGTAATTAAGGACAGATCTAGAAGAAATAAAACTTCTGAAAATGACTTTAAACTTTAAACTTGCTCTGTAGACCAGGCTGACCTCGAACTCACAGAAATCTGCCTGTCTTTCCCTTCCAGGTGCTACAATTAAGGAATGTGCCACCATAGCTGACTAGAAACAATTTTTAAAACAGGCCAAAATCAAGAGAAGAAAAACAGATTTCTTAAAGAATCAAAAGCAATTATCAAAAACAAAAACATAAATAAGCAAAGCTCAAGTTAGAATTGAAGAATGGGACGTGACTACAAAATACATCCAGTTGTTGCTCAGCAAGAAAAGATGTCAAAAGACTCCTGTGCTCTTCTGAACCACAGCTTCCAGCAAAAGCATCCATCAGGAAGAGCAGGCCAAAGCTAACAAGTCTGCTGAAGAGGAAACAAAAGAAGGAAGGGTCCTCAAGGGGGAAAGAGATGTGCTATGCAAACTGGGTTTGGTCTTTGAGAAAGGTGGTAGAAATTTACCAGTGCTGAAATGTGCTGTGAAGAAGATAGGCAAGTTAGAATTTGTACCTGGCTTCAAGTGTTTTCCTGGCATTTGAGAAATGGGCACATTTCCACATTCTAAATGGAATCACTTTGTTCTTTCAGGACTTCATGGTGCTCAGCCTGGTACAGTGACATATTTATGACAGAATAAAGAATGGCTCTAGAAAATGAGCAATTGCCTAGAATGTCAAGTTTCAACATTTATGTATAAGAACCTTGCTTCTTTTCAAGATTTATTACAATGAGTTGAGGTTTTAAAGCACAGGCAATGCGTGACTGTTATTCATGACTGAGAAAATGACCTTTCCTGGGAGTTTACTAAGGTCAAATGAAAGTTTACCACCCTGTTTCCCTACTACAAGATATTCCTGACTTTTTTTCAAGATTAACTACCCAGACAAGTGGCACGGCAGTATGACTGGTATAAAATGCACATGGCGCGCGCACACGCGCGCACACACACACACACACACACACACACACACACACACACACTCAGACTCAATAGGGACAAACTGATGAAACTTATGACTTTCCATGAACAAGGACCCAGAACTTAAATTACATAGTTCTTGCTCACTCAATAAACATTTATGGTGAAATTCCCAATGTCATCATATTGTTCTAGGCATCGAGGCACATCTGAAGGCAGAAAGAAGAGTCATGGTCCTCTAGAAATATGTTCTAGTGTAAGAAAATGAACAATACAAAACAAGAATTCAAGTAAATTTGGCAATAATGTACACTATCTAGAAAAATAAGGCAAAAGAGTAGGGAATATGGTATTACACTTTGAAGTGAAAATCTACTACTATAAAAATTAAACATAATAATAGCAATGTATGAAGCAAAGAAGTAACAGCTGCAGTAGGGCCAGAGTCACTGTAAGCACTCACAGCTATAGGCTGGGCCACCTTTCTCAGAAGCACTCTACCACTTCAAGACTGCTATTATATCTATTTTATATCTGTAAAAACTGAAGCTTAAAATGAGGAAACTTGCCTCTGGAACCACTGATAGGTAGTAGAACCGGAATTAACATGAGAGAAAAACAATAAAAAGAAACAGCGGATCACTGCCAATTTATACACTCTGGTAACTAATATTTTTTACTGAAGCATACTTCCTACAATGAGCTAGACATAGTTAGCTGGTGGCCTAGGTTTTCTGTGGGATAGGATATAAGCAGCATGGAAGAGAAAAGATAATCCAGGTACAGAACACGCAAGCAACAACAGGAGGATGTTCTGAGGTAGAGCCTCACGTGAGAAAAACCATGCTGACAGTACCAGCCAGAAAGACAGCCCAGGAAGCTCAAAAGAGACTAAGGGGGACTTCACAAAATGAGTGAAGAGAGGCATAAGCTCTGAATTTTCTTACATTCCTAAGAATAAAAAAATGATAAAAATGTTTCGGAATGTTTACTCATGTGACAGACTTGCATAATCTAACACTGAGAGATTTGGGAGCTTAGGAAATTCAACCAGTACAATATGGTGGTTAAGACAGCGTTTTTCGAGAAGGGTTTCTTAATTAAAGAGGAAGAAGTAAATGGAGCTGGACAGGCAGAACCCTGGCACTACACACCTGTGAGGTGGTAGTGGGAGCCACAGCAAAGGCAGTGTGTAAAAAGGCTATGCAAGCTCCTACACAGAGTGGACCGGCTGCTGCTCAGTGGTCAGACTAGAGAGAAACAGAAAAAGGACCAAGGATTGCTCTGGCGGAAGAGGGTCTCAGAGGTACCCAAAGAAGAAAGAAGAAAGGTTTTTGTTTTTGTTTTTTGATTTTTTTTTTTAAGACTTTTACCTTCACTCCAGAGGGAAGCTTTGTCTTTAAATCAGAGAGAAAGGAAACTCATGGTAAGCATGGGAGAACCAGAAGACTGTTTAGTATTCAAGTAACCAAAACATCCAGGGTGCCCACATACCAAGTGTGGTATTACGTCTCCCAGGACTTTTCACACAAAACTGGGAAGGAAGAATGGGAGACAGACAGCAAGACAGGTTTCCATGGAGAAAAATGGGGCTAGTCAGGTGCAGTGGGTAATAGCTACTCACCAAGCTTGGGAGGCCCCTCTTTGTCTGTCAGAGTCCAAAATGATGAGACCTTTAAAATACAGTCAGCTACTTCAGCTCTCCAGTAACTAAAAGCACTAATTTCAGCAGGAAATGAAACAACTTTTCAGATATTTGAGATCTTTTGATGTTTATATTTCTAAAATTCTCCCTACTATCTAAAGTAGCAGAAATAGCATAGCACATGACTCCTAGTGTGACAAGGCTATGGCTGTAAACGTCAATAACTAACACTGAGACTGCAGAAAGATTCATGAGCTTTTTCTCCCATACCGAGGGCATGCCAAACTCTGTGCTGAACCATGACACAGAACATACAGACCTAGAGGCTCCCTGTGTACGTCTGCCTGGCAAGAGTAAGTGTGCCCTGAAGCTGAGATCTGTCCTCAGAGTCACAGCATGCTTGGCTCAGGCCTCATCATCTCCCTACAGCCTCACAAGCAGGGAAAAAGGTTAAATGTACAGAAAACTTACTGAATATGTAAAAGATAAAGAAGGTTATTTGTGATAAAGAGAACACTAAAAGAAACATAAAGAATAATTACGTTTTGGAGGGAAAAACTCCGAGTAAAAGCAATCCATGGAAGTACCATACCTTCCAGTGAAGAATCAAGACCATAAATGTCCAAAAAAATCCACACTCTTGTGGCTATTAAAACATAAGTAGATATGTTTAGGATGATTTGGGCAGATCAAACAAAGAAACAAAATAGGAAACATAAATTCCAAATATGCCAGCACATTTAAGGTTAATTCTTCCAAATACATACAAAAACAATCAGCAAAATCAAAGAATTTAAAAATCTAATGTACTGAGTTAGTTATTTCCTTATCGGTTTTAAGATAAAAATATAACAAGACAGCAGTTTAAAATGTTGTACGTGCTGGGCGATGGTGGCGCACGCCTTTAATCCCAGCACTTGGGAGGCAGAGCCAGGTGGATCTCTGTGAGTTCGAGACCAGCCTGGTCTATAGAGATAGTTCCAGGACAGGCTCCAAAGCCACAGAGAAACCCTGTCTAGAAAAAGCAAAATAAATAAATAAATAAATAAATAAATAAATAAATAAATAAATAAATAAATAAAATGTTGTACGTATTGCATATGGTTTCCTATATTCTATTCAGTAGTAAGCCAAACATGACAGAAAATATGCCAGAAATCATTGCCTACATAAGGACCAGTGAGATGGTCAGCAAGTAATGGTTCAGGTCACCAAA
This sequence comes from Microtus ochrogaster, assembly GCF_000317375.1. NCBI lineage: Eukaryota > Metazoa > Chordata > Mammalia > Rodentia > Cricetidae > Microtus > Microtus ochrogaster. The sequence continues at coordinate 37,652,753 of NC_022018.1, forward strand.
CCTGAGGACATGAGTTCAATCTCTTAAGACTCATAGAGGAGACAGTTAACTGTCACAGGCTGTTCTCTGGCTTCTACATGTAGTACCCAAACATGCATACACAATAAACAAAAGTTTGATGATGGAACTGGGCATGGTGTCCAGTGCTCAGTGAAGCTAATATAAGCAGGTTACTTTGGTTAAAAAAAAAAAAAAACCATGTAACATTTCTGGATTAGAGCAGAGATGCAAGACTTGGAATCACTACACAGTTATGGCTCTGTAGTAGTGAGAAAAGGAGGATTAGGTCCTGGCAATAGATCAGCCTTGCAGAGTGTTCTTTCCACAAGTCAGAGGAAGAAGGCCTATGTGGCCACATGACTACTTGTGGTCCTACAACAGAAATACTCTGTGGCCATATATGATGTAGTCCATATTCTACCTAAGCGAGAAAAGGAGCTAAAGATAGGGGCCTGGAGCTTAATTACATATAAATACCCTTGCATAGAAAACGAACAAAAGCCTTTTATTCAGTCACAGCATATGGCAGAGAGCATTACCTACAGGGTGGGGCCAACTTATTAAATTGCTGCCATTAAGTTTGTCACACTAATGGCAGGGGGTTTGTTGGTTGGTTCGTTTCTGCTTTTTGCTCTTTGTTTTTGAGGCAAGGTTCCATGCATAGCAGGCTGACCTTTAACTAGTTATGTAGCAAAGAAGAACCTTGAACTCTGATCCTCCTACCTCTCTCTCCAAATGAGTGCTAAGATTTATCTTGTGCTATCATACTGGGTTTAGATTGTGGCAATTTATACAAGTTCCTCATAAACATACCCTAAGCCTCCTTTTCTTCCCTTAGTACGGCATCCAAAAATGTCTGCCAAGTCTTTGTCCCAAAGATGGTAGCACTTTATATTAACTTTGAGGTAAAAGTTGAATTCTTCATACTAGAGGTTCACTTCATCCATTCTCTATCCATTCAGTTGTTAAGTAACATGGACTCCTATGAAAAGCTCAACAGGTTCCATAGTACTGATGGATGACGGCTATATAGGGAAGTCACAGGGAAGCTTATTATTTAGAAAGCAGAAAAAAGGGACATCAGTTTCATCATGGTATACACACATACACATAACAAACAAACAAACAAACAAAGTAACATGAAGAAACTTTACACTTGAAATAGATCCCAGGGTCTGGTACATGTTAAGTAAGTGCTCTAACTGGAATCACATCAAAGTACCAATGTATGTTCTTGATCTGAAGAAACATTTTCTTTCATTTTCTGCACCCCCTTTTAATTGAAAATAGAAATTCCTTTTCACATATTATGATTATGAAGGCCCCTGCATCTATTCCTTTCAGTTCCTTGCCACATCTCTTCCCATGTAGCTCCATTCCCTTTCTGTCTCTCATTAGAAAGCAAACAGGCTTCTAACGGATGATAATAATAAAATATAATAAAATTATAAAATCAAAACCATCACAACAGAGTTGGGCAAGAAACACAGACAGAAGGAAAAGAGGCCAAGAGAATGTACAGGAATCAGAGATCCATTTGCACACTCAGGAATTCCATAAAAATACTACACTTCGATCTATAAAACATACACAGAGGATCTGCTTCACTTCTTTCCTTTCGCATTCTAACATCAAATGCTTTGAAAAGAATAATCTTAGGCTGATGAGATGTTTCGGGCTCAGTTAAGAGTGTGTTCTGCTCTTTTATAGAACCCAATTTCAGTTCTGAACATCCAAACTGGGTGGCTTCCAACTATCCTAACTCAAGTCCAGGTGATCTGTCCCATTTTTGGCCTCTGCAGGCAACCTGCATTCATGGGCATATTTCTCAATAATGGCACAGAAGGTGGAGGTTTATCATCACACACATTAAGAGGCTATGGCAGACATTAGTTCAGAACGATTTCTAATCATTTTTTAAGTCTCAAACATTACAGGAAACTATTTATACATGTTTTCAGAGTTTCATTAGAATCAATGCTAGAAGATTCCTTAAGCCTATGCTCTAGAGCTCAATCTTCTGTGATTCCTTCATTTTAAGATCAGTTTGACTTGCCATGTCAGAAAAGGCATTCCAACTATTCATACTTAGCCCCAGTGCTAAGGGCAATGTGATGAGAACACACATTGCTATGAACTTCTGCCCCAATATGGTTTGGATGTCAAACATTCCATAGGCTTATGTATTCAACACCTGGCTCCTAATTGGTGACATTGCTTCCGGAAGTGTGAACTCTCCAGGAGGTGGAGTCTTGCTGCAAGAAATGAATAACTGGAAGAGTGTGTGTTGCAGGTTCTACCACACTCAGCTTCAAATGTGAGCGTTGTGTCCTCATCCGGTAGGATGTGAGAAAATCACCTTACACTCCTGCTACCATGAAACTGAGCCCAAATACACTCCTCCTTCCTTGATTGTTTCTGTAAGCCACTGCATCACAGCAATGAGAAATTAACTACCTCCCCCAACTCCACCTCTCATCTCACACTATTATTTACTGGGTAGGATATAACAAATGATGGTTGTTTTTCATTGTCAACTTCACACAATACACCCACATAGGAGAATGACCTGTGGGCAAGGCTGGAGGGAATAATTTCCTTATCTAAATTCAGATAGGAAGAACTGCACAGTGTCATGTGCCATTTTCCTTGAACTTGAAGTTCTGAACTACAAAAAAAGCAAAGCAAACACAGGCCCTGATACTTTAATTCATCACCCCTTGCTTTTGACTGTGATTGGCTGCTTCAAGTCCCTGTCACATCAACATAATGACGTACTGTAACCCAGAATTATGAGAAATAAAGTATTTCTCCCTTAAGTTGCTTTTTGTAGGGTATTTCATCACAGTAGTAAGAAACACATCTAAGATTGAACCTGAAATCTTAGATTAAATGCTTCTTTTTTAGTGCTCCAAAAAAGAGAAGGCAGCAACTTTTAACATGATCCATGACAGCAGGTGCTCTATTGCCATGACTGTGGGAAGCTTACAGAAGGAATGTCAGAGCTGGTTTTATCAGTATATGTACACTCAGGAATCTGAACAATTTCTATCTTCCTTCAGTTTACACATAGACTCTTTGGTTCTCAAACACAAAATTCCACTGTCTATTTTATTGTTATTTTTACACATACACACACACAGTGAGGGGGGGAGGGAGGAAGGAAGGGAGGGAGGAAAAGAGAGATTGCCATAACCCTAACTATGCAGATCTACATAATATAGCTTTCCAACTTTTCTCTTCAATTAAAACAAATACAGATACAATCATGATATAAAGATGTTTTATAAATATAGAGGATTACATTCTTGGGTGATATAATCTTCATTTCTGAATACAATTCAGGGTTTTTCAGCTTACCAAAAGGGAAAGACAGACTAGATTCATAATTTGTAAGCTTATCATTTATACAGTGTCAGAAGTAAGCAACAAGTAACTTTTTAGTAAAGAAATATGTAACAGAAAAACCTAGAGGTACTGTGAAGGGTCTGCAAACATAAAGACATGGATAAAGCAAAAATCTTGACATTAAGAAACATATAGTATATATGGGACATATATACGCAAAGAAAAATATCAAAACCTATTTAAGGTGCAAGAAGAACTAGAGATGAAAGATAAGCATACAGATGAAAGTTAAGAGGCCAGTAAGTATGTCACAGGGATTTTAGAACCTCATACAGGACTGTGCTGAAGCTGAATCCTAATGATGGACAACCAGGCTCGGAAAGAGCACAAAAAAGAGCCATACTCAGAGACACAGAGAGTTGCCTTCAGGAAGAAACATTGGCTGCATGTATTTGTCCTACCTACTTTAAAAAGATCAACTGAAATCGCTACAGTCACACAAAAGTAAGGAAATTTTTAGTAACAACTCTGAGAAGAAAGCAGAGAAGGGCATATTCCAAGAAAGAAAACTAAAGACATTCGGTAGGACAGAAAGCCTGATTTGGCAAAAGTAACCAGTGCTGAGCTGGTTTTCATATTACATAGACAGATGCTGAAACATTCCACCAAAAGTACCTAGAACAGTGGTTCTCAACCTGTGGGACTTGAACTCTTTGGTAGACTAATGCCCTTTTTACAGGGCTCAGTTGAGACCATCAGATAACACATATATTTATATTATGATTCATGACAGTAGCAAAATTACAGTCACGATGTACCAATGCAAATAATTTTATGGTTGGAGGGGGGTCATCACTGATGGAGGAGGATCATCTGTCTGTGTGTTACTTTCATTGGTTAATAAAGAAACTGCCTTGGCCCTTTGAAAGGACAGAAAATTAGGTAAGCGGAGTAAACAGAACTAAATGATGGGTGGAAGAAGGCAGTGAGGCAGACGTCACAGCTCTCCACTCCAAGATGGACGCAGGTCAAGATCCTTCCCGGAAAGCCACCACCTCGTGGTGCTACACATATTAATAGAAATGGGTTGATCAAGATGTGAGAATTAGCCTATAAGAGGCTGAAACTAAAGGGCCAGGCAGTGTTTAAATGAATACAATTTTGTGTTGTTAATTCCAGGGCTAAGCTAGCTGTGCGGGAGCCGGGTGGGATGAAAAGTAGGCCTGCCCTCAGCTCCTTCTATACATCACAATATGGAAAACTGTATTAAAAGATTAATGCATTAGTACAGGTGACAACCACTGTTCTAGAATAATATACAAGCCCAGGAAAGCCTCAGCCAAGTGGTATTCTTGGCACAATCCAGGAGCTACCACTAAGATATCTGGAGAGGACAAAAAAAAACAAATAATGTGGCTGTACCACAAGCAGTTTACAGTATGAGACAGCACACATGATACACAGGAGAAGCAGGAGATCTGCATCTCAACTCTCCATACCTTTCCATCTTTTATACTCTGACTTCAACTGTGACCTGTGACTCCATCCCCAATCCTTAAGGTATCCTTAGAATCTATACTTAGCTATTATGAGACCTTGAAATGTTATAAGAGAAGAATACACACACACACACACACACACACACACACACACACACACACACACTCAGATAAAAATAAAGAATTCCATTATATAGAAGATGAAACAGAAATTCAGGACAATCAACAGTTTCAATATATTATCTAAACATATCTCTATCGAAACAGATGCCCTTTTTGTTCTGGAATAAATCAATGTTTCACACAATTATTTTGATTCCACCCTGCTTAAATAGGGGTAGAAGGAAGAGCCACAGCCCTGCCAAGTGGGCTGATGACTTAAGTCCCAAGATTCTCCCCTTTTCCTACTCAGTCACCATAGGTGGGAGAAGAAGGTATTAAGTGGAAAGTAAAGTGCTGGGAAATGGTGTAGGTGACTCTAATGAAGCCCTGAACATGGAAAAGAAGTACCAATTGCTGGTGTATTTTCTTAAAAATTTGGGACTTCATGACCCTGAAGACTCTTTCAGACACCACCCAATATTCAGAAATGGGAACTATTCTGTTCACCATCCTGTGATGTATTCCCGGCTTTGTTTGTGCCCAGGAGATGAACTTAGCAGGAAGGTTCATCTCTTGGCCAGTCAAATTCAAGTGACCCTCATTAACCATTTGTGGGACAAAGTAAAAATATTTCTACTTCTGCTATGGTGACTCCTCTCAGCTACCAATTCCGAACAGTTCACATCCCCTTTGTAAAGATGAGTATGGTAGGTAGGATCTCTGCCCAAAAGAAGAAAAACAGTATCCTGAATGGGAGAGGAGGCAGGTGAACAAGCAAAAAGTCCTCAGGCAGATCTCAAAAGCCATTGGACTAGGACAGAGAATAAACAACAATGGACCACCACAAACTCAGAAACTAATAACCCACAGTGGAAGAAATGTGCTCACTGGAGGCAGCAGGAAAAGTAAAGAACAGGCAGTGGAATCAAATTCTTAAGAACCAAGTTTCACCTCAGAACACCTAGAGAAGGAATGAGAGAAGAAACAAGATGTGAGCACCCCATACAGGAAAGCACAGGCTGTGGAGCTGTTCAGACAACAGATAAAGAATGATCACCTGTTTTCAGAACCTGCTGTGGATCAAGGTTCCAGAGAGCATCCAAGTTCTAAATATGATGCCTAAGCTCCAAACTCCTGGGACAATTCTAAACTCAGAACTCATAAGAGAAGTAGCACAGTTTCCAAGAAGCCAGGGAGGGGTGACCAGGGCAGGGGACAGGCATGTGACAACAGGAGGGAAAGGACAACTGCACCTCTGAATGAGGGGAGTGATCATACAGCTCTTGAGAGCAGGCATGATAACCTAGGTTGAAACAAAGAATGACATTAACTGAAAGTTTACTCAGACTTTATGCCAAAAAAAATGCAAAATATAACTTGGGAAGGACTATAGCAAATAGAAAAATCCAATTAAATTATATATGAGTAGTAAAAAATTAAGGTAATAGAAGCATAATTATTTTAGACTGAAATAAAGTACTTGTGGAATTAAAGGTGGTTTTTGAAGTAAAAGAGAAAACACATACTCTAATAAAGCCATTAACACAAACATGCATTGTGTCCATTTAGAATTCCAGTAGAAGCTGGAAGACTAGCGAAAGCAAGCCCAAGTTACCTTCATTTTGACAATGGTATGTTAGACGACACTATAGTGTTCTAGGGGAAAGAAAGAGTCAAATATTGCTATGAAAACCACTGACCAAGTACAATAGGAATGCAAACCTCTAGAACTAGAGGAAATATACCATGAGAAAAAAGATTTGAAATCTAGGAGAAGTAGTACAGGCCTTTATAATCTCGTCATTTGGGAGGCTGTGGAAAGAAAATGACTATAGGTATGAACTACCCTGAGTTATATAGTGAGTTCCAAATCAGCCTGGCATGCAGAATAATAAGATGTCTCAAAAATTAGAAAATCACAAAAGGCAAAATAAAAAAGAAAACTAGATCTTGAAGATCAAAAGAAAGAAATGATAAAAAGGAACGAAAGCAAAATATAAATCTACAAATAATGAGTGCAGTAACAGGAATTAGAACAAATATACTGTTTCAAATGTATATAAAGGTTTCATTTTATTAAGATATAAACCCTATGAAGTCTTGCAAAGCTAGGGCCTGATTCTCAATGCAAAAAGAGAAAGGAAAAACATGTGCAGTGTTGCGGGCTGTATGCTCTCTCTATTTAAACAATATGAAATCTCAGTCTAAGAAACAATGAAAGATGTGTAGCATACAGCCCTGAGGTTCCCACTCATGAAAAGCTTATAAAGAGCATGCTGAAGTACATCCGAGAAGCAACAGTCCTCAGTTAGAAAATCAGTTTGAACTAAGGACCAAACGACGGGGATATAGTTCATTCAGAATAATGTTTGTGCAGCATGCACAAAGATTTAGGTTCCAAGTCTAGCATGACATAAAATTGGCACAATAGTACACACGTCTAATCCCAACACTCTGGAAGTAGATGCAAAGGACCTGAAATTCAGGGTCAGCCTTAATAACATAGAGAGAGGCCAAGAGGCTACTGAGAATTTGTCTCAAATATAAAGGACAAATTATCAAGAGTGGAAAAACAACTGTGCTTTATGCTTATATACACAAAAGTTTAAGTGTTAAAATGTACATTAATATTTTACTTGTATACTTAAATCTGTTATAAAATCCCTGCCATATTTCATTTTTATATAACCCTTCTTTATATAGGATATATAGTATTTGATTCATTTGCTAAAATGATCTTCAAAAGAGAATAATAAAAGAAAGAAAAGTAAATTAAAAAGTATACCTGCAATATTAGTAATACCAGAAGTGTAAAGTCAGGAAAAGAATCTTGAAAGCCATGCTTCCTGCCTAGACTCACTCCTTATCCTCCAACAGGTACATGTGGCCACCTCACAAAGTTCTTGCAGGGCTTCTAATAAGTCAATGGTTAGTGTTCCACTCTGCCCTCACAGTGGCTGCGGGGATAAACAAAAAGACAGAGGGACCCATCTCTTCTCAGGGCAATTGAATAGGTCTCAAGCACTGTTAAGTCACCTGCAATAGTCTACTTCCTAATATGTTTTTGCAGTCATCACCCAGAGTTAATTCATTTTAATGAACCACAAAGAAATCTTGCATCCATTAGGATATTCCTATTAAACTCTGCTCCCATCCCCCCTCCAGCCTTAACCACTTTTCTACTTTATACCTCTACTACACATTTGTACTTGACATAACATGTACATATGACCATTTGTGACTGCCTTCTTTTGTTTTCAAGTTTTACCAGCAGTCCCTTTTAAGAGCAAAATATTTCACTGTATACCAATATATAACATATTTTGTTATATATTCACCTACCAACTGAAGGACATTTGGGTCATTTCCCTTTTTTTAGTTGCTAAGAATAACACTGCTATAAATATTTTTGTCCAAGATTGTGGAAGGGCCTATACTTTCATTTCTTCTGGTAGATACCTAACAGTGGAAATGTTAGATTAGATGATAGCTTTTTAATAAATTATTTGAGGAGCTGCTGTTTCCAAGACTGCCATTATGACTTACCATTCTTGGCAGCAGAATATGAAGGTTCTAGCTCTCTAGTTTACCAACATATTTTGATTTCATGACATCTGAATCTACCTCTATTATAGTGAATATGAAGTGGTTTCCCATCACAGGTTTACATCAAGTACTTCAGTCAGCTTTCTATTTCATTAGAATGAGACAGTTAACCTCCAAACAGTTTTTTCAATATTACTACTACTTATGCTTTCAACTGAAAAAAATTACTATTATAAAAAACTTAATCCCTACTAATATCATATACATGAAGAAGGTGCTGGCTATGCAGCTTTATTTCATAAGTTTAAACCATATCAGGTCTAAGCATCCCAGGTCCTATATCAAGGAGAGGCTTTTTACCTAGTTATAGAAATTAAATTCATCATGTGCTTAATAACTAGTACCTGTAAAATACCATGCTGAAAATGGATCTTAACACAAAACAGTGTTTTTGTTTATAGAGAGAAACTTCAAAATGATGCCATAAAAATCTATTGCTCTCGCCATGGTATAGGAAAGTTCTTGGTGTACAGGTTATGTTTCAGAGTTGGGATTTCCTAGAACTGATTATTAACTATCTAAAGTAGGGGATAGGAAGCGTAAGAATATATTTAAACTCATAATCCATGTTTGAACATATAGAACAACTCTGGCTAGCATGAAGCCATCTACTATATAGTACATGGAAATAAACTACATGTTCCCTAAGCTAACATGCTTATAGAGGAACCTCAGAGTAAAATTTCCAGTCCAACCTTAGTATGGATTATTCTGTATCGTAAGAAGCTGGATGTAGAAAAATACAAGGGCAGTGATATTAACGGACACCAAAGATGATTACTCATGAGCATTGAACCTTACTAAGTCACAGCTGACATGTTGTTAATATTCTTAGCATACCTCTGAGGTAAGGGGAGGCTATGTAAAATTTCAATTTTGCAAACTGGGAAGCCATAAACAAAATAATTTACTTAAAATGTCAACAAATCAAAGTCATGCAGAGTTCAATCCCCAATGTAAGCACTCTAGTCATTAAACAGTAAATTTAGAATGCACTTGTCATTTAAATGACACCCAAAAGAACATTAAAGCAGGAATCTCAGAAGGGCAGCAGCAGCAGATTCCAAGGACACTTGACAAAGAAGACTTCCTAGAAATAAGGAGCTGCAGCAAGGAACTCTTCCCTAACTGAAAGAATTTTCTTTATAATCTCAAAGAAGGAAGAGTAGAAAATAGAATTTAGCAAGATGTTTCAGCTTCTAGTTTGTCTTGTAATGTGTGGTTTTGTGCACTTTTGGTCATTTTGACACAAATTAGGGAATCTCGATTTAGAAAATATCTCTATCAGATTAGCATGTGTGTGGGCCTGTGGGGCATGACTGTGATTGACGTGGGAGGGACTGACCTACTATGGGCAGTGCCAGCCCTGGTCAGGTGGCCCAGGACTGTATAGGAAAGCAGACTGAGCAAGCCATGGGGAGGATCGGTAAGCAGCACTCTTCCGTGGCCTCTGTTTCGTTTCCTGTCTCCAAGTTTCTGTCTTGGCTTCCTCAGTAATGGAGTGTGACCTGAGATATATAAGTCAAATAAACCCTTTTTTCCTCAAGTTGCTTTCTGCCAAAGTGTTTTATCATAGCAACAGAAACCTTAATAAGACGATGTGGAAAGATAAAATTACTTCAAGTAAAAGTAAAAGTAATCAATACTTTTCAAAGCTTAGAGATAATACTTTTCAAAGCATTGCCTCAGAGCAGAACCAGGGCTCATTATTTTAAACTGCTATTGTACTCAAATGCTATTTATTATGACCCCCTTTCCAATGCTGTAGATATGAAAGACGGTTATTTGGCCTTAAGTTTCTGGTACATATAAAAACATATTTGTGCTTTACTATTTAGATTGCCATGCCATTTCTTGTTGTGACCTGCTGGAAACTGGAAGTTCCGCTTTAGTGCTAGAGCACTTGTCTAGCATGTCCATTGCCTGGGAACACTCTCAGGCATGGAAATCAAAGAAAATGAGGGACAAGAAGGAGATAGAGGGAAGAAATGAAGAGGAGCAAAAGGGAATGAAGGGAGTGGGGAGAGGACGGGGGAAACGGCCGATATATATTATGCCTAATCAAAAACTATCCACCTAGTGATTACTTCAACTTAGAATTTTAGAATTTAGTCATTTTTTTAAAAAATTTTTTGTAACTAAACTCAGACTTTAAAAATTAAAGATTTCATGTCTTAAGTCCTTCTTTAGAATACAACATTATATACCAAAGTTATCTGACAGACACAGAAGACCTAGTATAGATTTTATCCTATGAGGGGTCAGTCTTCTATTCCTAATGGCTGAAGTTTTCTATATGGTAAGCTGTAAGATATAACACTGTACATGTCTGATAAGTCAGCCAGGCACCTTTAAAGAAATCCTGTATACTTTCTTCCCTGGCTTCCAAAACCTGTGTGGGAAGAGAAGAGACAGAACTAAAGACTGCAGGGTGAAACAGCAGACGGTCAAGCAGACTCTCCGTTACGAAAGTATTAAGTGGGTTTTGTGTCTGAACATAATATTGCTCTTGAGAAAAAATATATGAGCTATTGTTTGACATTAGCTGATGAAACCTATCTATAAAACACAGAAACTAGAATTAAACTAGTAAAATGTTATGTATTAGCAATCTATATACTTCACAACTGCATAAGTTTGATTTGTAATGAATACATAGTTTATAAGTAAGTGAGCATTCTCTAGCACTTAAGAAGCACTTAAGGGTACTTATCAACAAAGTCCTATTTTAAGTAGTTTGAACACTCTCCCTAAAACCTTGTTTGCACTATTAGTTTTCTTAGTGGAACTTTTTCAGAGAATGTTATGCTGAGTTCTAATAAAGAGTGTGTCTGGAATAGCTCAAATCCTGACTCAATGGGGCTAGGATTAATAAGGTTTTAAATTACCTCAAAATAAAAGGCCTCATGCAAGATGTTAGGTACCACTAAGATTCAGGGAATTCATCTGTACAGTCTAAGTTAGAGGTAAGAAATTCTTGTCAGAGTCAGTCTATAATGGCCACTTACTTCTCATAAAACAACTGCTTCTTTATGATTTCAACTCTGTAAGGGAAAAGGCAGAGACAAATTTATGTGTCCTGGAACAGACAGAGACTGGAGTTACATCCTAAATCACCTGGCATTTTGACATGTGAATGCTGGTTTAACAGTTTTAGTTTCTGCTGGCCTCTTTTCCATCAGAAATCTTGATTTTTTTTTTAAGCAGCCTGCACACATTAGGTATGCCACCTTCTTTACTCTACCAAGACTATTTCACCTCATGATGTCAGGCTAATCCAGTTTAAACCTAACCATTTGCCTTCTCCATTGCCAAGCAGTGTTCAACCTCATGAAAAATCACAGAGATACACCAACTGGCCTCCCCTTAAATTCAGGGCTTCAGAACTAGATCCCTAACACCACAGGCTGCTTCCTTGGACTGTATTTGACTGATGCCCCTTACAGGATAACCTGTTTCCACTGGTTTCTGGATACAACTCAAACTGTCCGCTACCTCTCTGTCTTTTTATTAAAGACACTTTTAACTCTGGTTATCACCACAGAATTCACATCATAGCTCAGATCTCTTCACATGGCTACCACTGAATCTCTTGATGTACAACTCTAGCATAACTCTCTAGCACAACTGTTGCTACTGCCATAGGCACGCATGTCCTTCACTTTCCTCCACCAGCTTGTCTCTTGCTCCATTTTCCTGAGAGCACAGGAGAGATAAGGAAACCATAAAACCCACTGTTTTCTGGGGTTAAAAAAATCAGGTTGTAAATTTCTGCTCATACTAACAGATTTCTTAACAACTACCATAAAATAAGAATCGTATTGATATGAAAACCTAAAAATGAATACTTTGCTTTTTTTTTACTATTTTATGTGTATATCCTCTATGTTACTTTAGAACAAACATCTTTCAACATCATCATATTATACTATTTTGGCTGTCCTTAATAACTTCAACTATTTTATCTATTGTCTACCCCCTCTTAAAATAAAAGGTATTTCAGGTAATATACAAAAATACAATTTTTTTTTTTTGGTTTTTCGAGACAGGGTTTCTCTGTGGTTTTGGAGCCTGTCCTGGAACTAGCTCTTGTAGACCAGGCTGGTCTCGAACTC